>NC_073696.1:95345686-95645686 GCF_029784165.1 Wyeomyia smithii
AAAAAAGCGATATTAATGTCTGATGGAGCTGCCTCACAATATAAAAATAGAAAAAACTTTGCAAGTCTTTGCAAGTTCAATACAAAATATAACGTCGATGCAGAGTGGCATTTTTTTGCGACTTCTCATGTTAAAGGTCCATGCGATGCAATTGGTGGCATATTAAAACGAATGGCAGGAAATGCAAGTTTAGCTAAATAACTTGAACATCCCATTACAAGCGCAAAAGAATTGTATGATTGGTCAAATCAGAAAAGTAATAAAAATTCATCAAAAATGTCATTTAGTTGGGTATCATATGAAGAATATGAACAAGGAGTAACATAATGGAGCAATATTTTCAAAAAATCTATAATAATAGCTGCCACACAAAAGTATTACTCTTTTGTTCCGATTTCAGAAAATAAGATACAAACGAAGCTGTTTTCAGAAGATGATGAATCATTTACTTATGATGTATATAAAATATAAGGTGAAACTAGTTCTGTAAAGTATCTATATCATAAAAAAATATGTTCCTAAGATAATGAAACTCGAAAATAAATATTTGATTCATATATATATTTATATCACTTAGAACATTTTACTCTTTTCTTGAGAACCGTTCGCCCAATCGTTTTGTTGTCAAAGAATGGATTGTATATTTTTGATCAAGCATTCCAATGAACGTATGGTTTTTGCTGGAGAACCATGAACAAATTAAGAAAAACGTGTATTTTCCTAAATAATTATAATTTTTCGAGCTTAAATTAGAAATAACTCGAAAACCAATGCCTTTAGAATGTTTAGAATGTTTACTACCAAAATGACTCTCTGCATTTTTAAAATCATCAGAATACAAATATTTTGGAAAATGTTTGAATTAGATTTTTCGTAAAAAATTAATCTACCATAGAAAAATTATTTTTCATTTCTCCATCCAGGACTTTTTTTAAAGTTGCGTACTAACGTCAAGTTTATTTAAAAAAAATTCAACTCTTTTTTTTAAATTGAAATTTAATGTTTATTTTAATTTATTTTTGGTCAAAAAAAAAATTTTTTTGTACAGTGTATATTTTTTTTATGATGCATTTTCGATTCGCTACAACTCATTCTCAGACAGTTTTTCTATACAACCAACGGTTTCTGGGCTACAATGCTTCGAATAAAACCTATGTCAAAAGGCATACGCCCTTTTAGAATGTAACTCATGGGTGTAAAAAATCTCTCCACCTGTGAAAAATGCTCAGTTTGCTAAGCCAAATACGTGTGCGAAGTTTCATTCAAATCAAAAATGGTCAATTAAATTTTCGCGTATTTCGAGGCGATTTGAAATGATTTTGCTCGTATGCATTTTAGTTTGTCCAGCACATGGAAAATAATATCCAATCAGACCTTTCACTTTGCGCTACACTTGAGCTGTTTGGATGGAAATGTAATTTTTCTACTATGCCATGAACACCAATATTGACAGCTTCATCCATAAAATAATTAAATGGAAGTTATTCGAAAAGTGCACGTAATATGAAAAAAAAACTTTGCTATATTTGCATTCAAATTCAATGTTTGCTAATGTTGATTTGATTCAAAAAATCAAATTTGAACCCTGCTCTACGTGATATTGGACTATTTGAATTGTCAAATCCTACAACAGATGACTATTCTATGTATACTTTCAATTTATATAGAACCCACGCTATAATTTTCAATTTGTCCGAAATTGAATCCAATTCTAGAGTATCAGACGGGAATTATCCCGTTTGTAGTTGCTGCTGCAAATCAGTTCTGAGCTCACACTATCTATACAGAGGTCTAACGGGAAAGGATGTTCAGTCGATGTTTATATTTAGTTACAACATGTTGCTAACTGGTGATGCTTTTATAGCTCACGACTCATTGCCGGTATTTCGGTCGATATCTTATAGGCTCAGCTGATGTTAAGGAGCACATTCACTAAAACTTGATGCCATACACGCCAGATAGTTACACGTTATATGACCGCAAAAGTCTCCGAAGCATGGTAACTGTCAAATATGGAACACTAAAACTCATTCCACGAACAAGTTAAACATATTCACCACTAGGCTTCGCAGTCACGTTCAACATTTAATACTGGAAAGTTATCCCCCGTGTGTTCTTCATTAGGTAGCGCAATCACAAGCGACATCTTATTTGCCTTTAATCTGCACCAATATAAAATCCCACAGCGAAATATACCGAGATTCTTAGTTTCTTCTCGAAAACTGTTTCCAATTGAGAACAGTTACCGTTATAATATTCGTTCAGTATATCCAACGACATGTTACTGCACACACACACCCAAAACGGAACTTCACTAGTCGGAATAATTTAATGGATGCTAGAAAATTTAATGACACACCAGACACGAATAAAACGGCTTCCACCAGGGCAGTAATAATTGCGACAAAAAACGTAACGACGAAAACATGCTTCTGGTGTCATGCTGTTGGGTTGGATTCAATATTAGGACCTACATCCGGAATTTCTATGTCGATTGATTTCGAGGCGACACGATTACAAAAAGCGTACACGCTTGAGCAGTGATTTTATTGAAAGGATGTGTTTTTTTGCGAAAATGTGTTTTCTTCAATGCCGCTAACAAGCAATTTGGGGGACATTGTCGATAGAAAATTTGGCAATAAAAATCAGAGCAACGCCAAGAAATTCAATTTCTTCTCTTGGAAGGGCCATGAACCGAAAATTATGTTAATGGTCGAACTTTACAGTATAACTTTCCATAATTAAAACAGAAGCAAATGATTGGAACAGACCTAAAAATGACTGCTACATTCAAATCTTGCTAAACTATTTCCTATTGTGATGCTAGAGCAAAGCTCTCAAGATCACTCAAAATTTAAGAAGTCTGGTAATACAGCTGTATTAATACGTGAGATAATATTTTTTACAAAAATCACGAGTTCAGAGCCTCTAAACACCTGGCCGCTATGAGATTTCAATTTTATAACTGCTTTTTAATTGATATCGATGTTTATATCCATTCCAAATTTTTTCTAATAACCGTGTCAGATAAATTTGTACCATATTTATGGCCGAAACACAGATAAAAGGCAGTGTGATTATAAAAATTCATTTCTCCAGACCTCTCTTATACAAGCTCATTGAGGGCAGCTAGGGAAGCGAGAAATGAACGAACTGGAATATGATACAGACTTGGACAAATATACCGCATCCAGACGAGACTAGAACCAGCAATCCCCTTGTCTCCGGCATGGTGTTTTGACCAAATAAACTACTGATACTGCTCCAGAATCTTTATTCGTATCACATTCCACTACCGACTATTCTATTGCTCACCTCTTTTCTTTATCAAATCAACATTATCAATCGAACTTTAAAGCCACATATTACAACCCAAGAATATATTTTTAAAACTATTAATGTAGTGACATTTTCAGGCCTATTTCACGCAATTTTCGCTAATAATATATACACTATCAGCCATAGCTTTGGAATCGCTTCACTGAGTGTTGCTGCACCTCGAAAAGTTTATCATAACCTAAAATGGGCAAATTCATATAACTCTATCTCGGATACCGACAACCTAGAGTGTTGTCGTCTTCAGGAAAGTTGTAAGGGCTTCAATTTGGTGCACAGTTTGTACGAAATTTGACCGCAAACTGGCGCTAGTTTGCATGTAGTTTTGAGTATTTTGAATCTTATTAACCTCGTGAGCCCGACCGTTTAGAAAGTTGTCGACTTCAGCAAAATTGTTCAAGGGGGTCAAAAGATTTTATTTGGTACACAGTGTGTTATAAAATTCCACCGCAATGCGGCGCTCGTGTGTATGTAGGTTTAAAAATTTTGAACATACTGCTGCGGTCTTCAGAAAACTTGCTCAGATAGTCATGTGAAAAACATTGCTGAAGACCACAGCTCTCTACGAGGATGGAATCGTAGTATAGATAAATCAAGACCAAAATACGAAGAATTACGTGCACATAAGCACCACATAGAGGTGAATTTTGTACTTATCTTGCCACCATCCAGAAGCCCTTGACTTTCTGAACAACTTCGCTGAAGACCGCAGCTTTCTAGAGAGTAAGAATCACGGGATAAGTTATGGTCAAAATATGAAGAATTGAGTTCAAACTAACATCACGTATCTACAGAATTTCGCACCAGAACTTCGCTGAAGACCGCAGATTTCAAGAGAGTAAGAATCAGAAAGGGATAGGTTGAGGTCAAAATAATTGCGTTCACACTAACGCCACGTATCGACAGAATTCCGCTCTGAAGCCGGGAGCTCGGAAGCCCTTGACCTTCTGAACAACTTCGCTGAAGACCGAAGCTTTTAAGATTTTCGGTAACCGAGATATCTAGTTAGTCCAGGTGATGCTAAACTTTTTTTGACAATGTGGACATTTTGACAAAGCTGATTCGTTCGTCTTCCAGTTCGGGTATAATTATCAGTGGCTTGGGTTCCGAAAAACTAAACCTTGTGGCCAAGGGAATTTTATTTTCATCGATAAGATGATTTTTTTAAAGACTTTGTAATTGTGATAGAAGCCATTCGCATTCCATATGGACAGCTGAAATGATCCCGATCTATGCAAGCATAAGCCTCGCTAAAGCAACAGAATTGTTATATTTTCCAAGCATATAGGCTTTTGAAATCTTTCATTTAGCGATAACAGCGATTCATGAGTCCCAAATACGTTCGAGCATGGCATAAAGTTACTAGATTTGCATCAATTGTTTTCGCCACAGGGTTTTTGTCTCCCGGATAAGATGATATTTCACAGGAAGTCAATTAAAAAAAACAATCTCAATCATCACGGTTCTAAATTTGAACGGCAATGGAGTCATGATTAAACAGGTAATTAAAGAACCCTTGCTTAATAGTAGCGATTGCCTGAAAACGCCGCTACATGGCACCGCTAAGTGAATTAATTTGTGTTTTTATATTATTTTTTATATATCTCAGAAACGCAATAAAATCGACCATGACCCCCCTAGATCCTCTTTATCCGGCGATGGAGATTGGGATTGGGATTGGGATTGAGATTGAGATTGGGATTGGGATTGGGATTGGGATTGGGATTGGGATTGGGATGGGGATTGGGATTGGGATTGGGATTGGGATTGGGATTGGGATTGGGATTGGGATTGGGATTGGGATTGGGATTGGGATTGGGATTGGGATTTGGATTGGGATTGGGATTGGGACTGGGATTGGGATTGGGATTGGGATTGGGATTGGGATTGAGATTGGGATTGGGATTGGGATTGGGATTGGGATTGGGATTGGGATTGGGATTGGGATTGGGATTGGGATTGGGATTGGGATTGGGATTGGGATTGGGATTGGGATTGGGATTGGGATTGGGATTGGGATTGGGATTGGGATTGGGATTGGGATTGGGATTGGGATTGGGATTGGGATTGGGATTGGGATTGGGATTGGGATTGGGATTGGGATTGGGATTGGGATTGGGATTGGGATTGGGATTGGGATTGGGATTGGGATTGGGATTGGGATTGGGATTGGGATTGGGATTGGGATTGGGATTGGGATTGGGATTGGGATTGGGATTGGGATTGGGATTGGGATTGGGATTGGGATTGGGATTGGGATTGGGATTGGGATTGGGATTGGGATTGGGATTGGGATTGGAATTGGGATTGGGATTGGGATTGGGATTGGGATTGGGATTGGGATTGGGATTGGGATTGGGATTGGAATTGGGATTGGGATTGGGATTGGGATTGGGATTGGGATTGGGATTGGGATTGGGATTGGGATTGGGATTGGGATTGGGATTGGGATTGGGATTGGGATTGGGATTGGGATTGGGATTGGGATTGGGATTGGGATTGGGATTGGGATTGGGATTGGGATTGGGATTGGGATTGGGATTGGGATTGGGATTGGGATTGGGATTGGGATTGGGATTGGGATTGGGATTGGGATTGGGATTGGGATTGGGATTGGGATTGGGATTGGGATTGGGATTGGGATTGGGATTGGGATTGGGATTGGGATTGGGATTGTGATTGGGATTGGGATTGGGATTGGGATTGGGATTGGGATTGGGATTGGGATTGGGATTGGGATTGGGATTGGGATTGGGATTGGGATTGGGATTGGGATTGGGATTGGGATTGGGATTGGGATTGGGATTGGGATTGGGATTGGGATTGGGATTGGGATTGGGATTGGAATTGGGATTGGGATTGGGATTGGGATTGGGATTGGGATTGGGATTGGGATTGGGATTGGGATTGGGATTGGGATTGGGATTGGGATTGGGATTGGGATTGGGATTGGAATTGGGATTGGGATTGGGATTGGGATTGGGATTGGAATTGGGATTGGGATTGGGATTGGAATTGGAATTGGAATTGGGATTGGGATTGGGATTGGGATTGGGATTGGGATTGGAATTGGGATTGGGATTGGAATTGGAATTGGAATTGGAATTAGGGTTGGGTTTGGGATTGGAACTAAAATTGGGTTGGGATTGGAATTGGGATTGAAACTATAATTGGGTTGGGATTGGGTTTAAATTGAGTCTAAGTTGATTTTCCCGGGTGCTACATTGTTCCTTCTAAACATATTACAATATTTAATCATTCCTGTGGATTTTGGTGCCCCTAGAAAAACTTTTTTCACAGACTTGAATGAGTTTTCTTGTAAGCCAACATAGAAGTCAGGAACCCGGTGAATACTTACTTTGCGGTCTTTCGACGCACTTCTGCATACACTAGCGGCTTCAAAATTCCCAGGAAATAGTTAAAAAGCTATAATCTTTACACGGCAACTTATATGAGCATTAAGGCAACTTTTCTTTTCGCTTTTGTCGATCAGCGGTATGATCATATTGAATATGTTTGGATGCGATGTATATGTGTCACATCTTGTAAAAAATCAACCAAAGGAATCCATCATATCAATACAGAAATAAATTACAACATGCCTCAGCAAAAACAAACTATTGGCAAAAGAGAAAAGAATCCCATTTCATTCAATATGCTGCTGTCGTTTCTATTTGCGTGAAGTGCTGCCACTCGCTCTGCATTTCTCTTTCTCTTTTTTGCTCGAGTATACAACACCGACAAAATAAACACATTTAACGGAAAGCGATTTTTCAGGATATGCAAAACGTAAATGTTCATTGTTTAATGTCTACAAACTTAGATACAAAAAGCGAGCATGTCAAAGAGTTTAGGAGTGCTCTTGCGTCTGCATCAGGCTTAGGGAGGTTCCGTTGTTATTTATTTTTTTACAATTCCAAACCGACACATCTCGATCACAATCTATGAATTGTTTTATAATTTAGCTTGCCAAATTTTTTTATTGGTTTCATCTAAATCATTGTTTGAGTTTAAACTCCAGCACCGCTTCAATGCATCTCTAACGAAACAGGGTTTTTTTTTCTACTGAATATTTACCTCTCCATTGCCTGCGAACCTGAAAGCCGCTGGTATCAAGCGGAAATTGAAATGTGTCTAGCTTTCAGCACACGTGACGATGATCTGTTCAACAGACAGACAGTGAATCGGTAGCGTAGGTAGCAGCTATTATACCAAAAATAGTTCCTCTACGCAGAAGATTCCTACGGGAGTTTCCGCCTGCACCGAAAAAAGGTGTCCAATAAAAATTAGATTATTATAGAACCATTCAATTTCGCATGCTGGCGAGTATGTTTAGTACTTCTGGAGTGTAGAGTGTTGGTGAAGGGTATATTTTCGCTGCAAAAAGTTCGAATCGAAGAATATGAAAATTTATTGGGGATTAATAATAGAATAATAATAAGCGGTCAAAGACTTTTTGAAATATTACAAAATCAATCTATTGAAGCTGGAAGGTGGAAGCTAAGCATTGTGAATTGAAATGTAAAGCTCATAGCAACAACAAATCGCCTTCATAGATTTTTAAATCATGGAGTTGCAAGGTGGTTGACAAAATACCTACAGAACAACAAGAAAAGTACACAAAAATATCGATTTGGATACTAACCGATAGGTTGTCATTACTTTTTTCCATCACTGTCGAACGCTTTTTCCCTACACCAGTGGTTATTTTGTTTAAAAAATCATACTGCGGCTCAAAATTCCCATGACTGACACATTCGATTAACACCAACGATATTCCAATTTTTATCGCTTCAATATAAACCCGAACCTGGATCGTCCCACTTTCCCGCTACCCGTCAGACGTATCCAACGCGAAATTGGCACTGTCCCTGACCAGAAGCTGGTTTCGCAAACTGCAATGAAACTCACTCTTCTCGGGTTGGAAGGAAGAAAGAAAAAATGCTGGAAATATAAAAGAGTGGAAAATGAATGGAAACAGAACAATAAACTGCTCTAAACATTCGTGCACACATAACATACACACACACACACACACACACACACATCCGCGGTGGTATAAAAGAAGTCCTGGATTGCAAGTCAGTCATCAAAATTTCAATCCCGAGCTAAGCCGGCTAACGCGCGCTGCAGTTTTTGTAATAAAGCTTTTGAGGGTTTGTATGCAATAAAACAATATAGGAATATGAAAAAACTTCAAGTGATCCTCTCGAAAATAGTTTTGATATCTACGATTGATTCTTTTTTGTATTATCTTATTCTATCCATTTAAAAGTAGCATTTTCTTATTCGAGGGCGGTTTTTCATCTTGTTACTGCATGCGAGCCCTCAACAGCATTTAATCGCAATAGGTCATATCGATATTGTATAATAATGCTTGGCAAAAAAATGCACTTTTTGTCAAGTTTATTTTTAAACGACCAAGAACAGATGAGTTCAGGGGTACGTATGATAAAAAAGAATATGTTTGATCCAGCTAATAGAAGGTCACAAAAAACATGATACAGTCATGGTATCTGATTATTGTTGATTTATTAAAATTTACTTTCCTGAAGTTTTCAATCTATGATATGAGCGTTGTGGTTTTTCTTGATAAAAAAAATGATATCAATGGAAAATGAAGTACCCATTAATCTATGCATTTCATCTATCATTAAAAAACTGTCCAGAAATGTACCGCCCAACGACTTATTAAACAGCTTCACTCTGTTACGAAGTAGGTACTTTATTAATACATTGTTCGCGAAAAAACGCTTTCGCAATGAGTTGCGATAAACAATACAGCCTTGTTCAAGAAATAAATAAATAAACCTTATACCCTTAACCCTTAATCGAGACCATCACATTTTTTTAATCAAAACAATGCATTCCACAGTTTCAAATGCTGCAACAGCGTAGTCGAAAATTCAGTTCTGTAGAACGAGCTTGATGTTGCCAGAAGCCAGAATCCTGGTCTATGAATGATCAACTAACTAGCGTAAGCACAATTATTATTCACCTCTTGCTGTTCGCGATCGCAGTTCCAAACAAAAATATTTTTTGTTTGACACACTTTCCCAGTGAAAGCGGTTTGCCTCCTTAACAAACAAAAGTAGTGCAGTATGTTTCCTACATACTGCATTCGCAGCTGGACGACAATTTCTTTTTTAGAGTTTTTATTCCTCCTGCTGCTTCCATTAGGATGATAACCGAAAAGAGCTTCCAACCGATTCGAGCGAGTCGTTTCACACTGTCGGCGTCGTTATATCGCAATGCAAGTGCATTCCGCATTTTAGGGCAATTCGGAATAAAATGATTGATTTCGGTTGGTTTGTAAAGCGACTTATTCTGGATTCATTCTGAATCCGCATATCCTGAAAACATTTGTAATTCAAGCAGAAACAGACGTTTGTAATTTTCTTTAACCAATGATTTTAGATTATTTAAAAAGCGAGCAATGTTTTTACACCATTTTACCCCCACTTTCTAGTGGGTCGACACGTTTCTGTGCCCACAGCGAGAGAGAGAGAGAGAGAGAGAGAGAGACATGAAGCAGTAAATTTAGCGGAACTGAAAATAGACTACGTTCGGTGGTGTCTCTACTCCACTGCGGGGCTCAGTTTCTCCACGGCTACGAGCCGGAAGAGATTCCTGTAATGACAATAATAAACGATCGCTTACGGGCTGTGCTTTGGTACTTGCAGGAGTTAATGGAACCGAGTGTTGTTCGCTGAGAAACAGGCTGTCAACCGGAAAGTGACGCCCGGTGGACGTTCGCCTGCGGTTGCATATCAAATTGGTACCTGTGGTCCTGACAGTAGTAGAGGTTTCCCCGGAGGACAATAATATGTATTAGAGAAAGTAAACTATAGCTTGATTTGGGAGTGAAAAGTGTAACATAATTTCAAGAATATGAAAATAGTAAATAATAATTTTTTTCTTAAAGATTGGAGGGGTAACTTAGTTTAGTAAATCGACTTTCTGGAAAAGTTTCGAAAGAATTTGTCACCTTTTTAGGATACATTAATATAAAAAATTTACTATGATGGAGGAGCATTTTGAACTATAATCCTAGCAAAAAGGTCTACAATAATGTTCATGATATACCACAGGGAAGCAACCTAAGACCGTTACTATTTTTGACATTTTCGCCATCTATTATAATTATGTTTTTTTGTCAATGAAACTTTTATTTGTATAATACCCACGTCCACATTTTCTCAGTTAAAGTTAAACCGATCAATCATTTGGAAGAAAAAATTCTGTTGGAATTTTTTTTATAACTACTCCTTTAAAATGCAGGCCAAATTTTAATCACAACCCGAAAACATGTTTTTTTCTTAATTTTTCAGCAGTTTATATTTATTTCACGAAGGCTCAAAACAGAAAAATCCTACATTTAGTTCATTTCAGTGAGTTTTATTCATTTATTTTCATATCAATTTGAGTGCAGCATTCGAGTAGAAAAAATAAAAACGTCTGAAAGGAAGTGAGAAAAATTTAAAAATGTCTTAAGCCTTGAAAAACGAATTCCTACAGGTGCAGGTATCATAACTATTGACATGAATAAGTAAAACCTAAAATAAACCATAAATTAAATATGTATGGATCATTCCATCTCAATCGCATATCTCACGTCAACAAAGTTCTCAGATTTGGCTCGAACTATTGATAATTGTTTATATAAAATTTAAACACAAAAATCCCAACTTGGTACCTTTTGTACCACCCTTCGCTCCGTAAGATTCTCCTCTTTTTGATATAAATGCCATTTTCGTCAAAAACCGTAGTTTTATTCTAATTATGGCGACGAATACATAACGACTAGGAAAAATAATGATACATTGTTTTGAAGAAAATTAATCATCAAATCGAAAAAAATCTCAATTTCAAGCGGCACTTTTGCCAGATATGTTCTTTTTGCATTTGTAAAATTGAATAGCATTTTTTGGCAAATGAGTAAATTCTGAGAAAATTTTAGACAAAGAAGACTAATTACCAAAAGGCATTATGAGCAAACCTCGAGTTAAAGCATTTCCAGAAGATAATGTCAAATTCTATCTACCCTGTTATAAAATTCGAATTAGGCTCTATAAAATACAAAAGGTGCTTGTCCAACTACTTCTGTACTCATTCCGCGTCGAACACTCGACAGAAACGGACGTGCAAAGTGGTCGTTCTGTTACAATCCGGTTCGTGTGTACAAATAGCCAAACAAAAGAGTGTATTATTCGCGCTAAAGGCCAACTAGATTGTGAGTTGTGTCGCTACGTTCTGTACCCGGCTCGCAACTTTGGCTGTATTGGTGCAAAATACCAGCTGCAGTTTTGATCTGTGCACAGTGAATAGATCTTTCTAATTCAAGGCCATCATTTGACAGTCGAGTCGTGTCGCTGTGCTGAGTGATCTCACACCCGGCTCACTGCTGGTGGCTGTATTGGTGCTGCTGTACTGGTGCTGCTGGCTGCTTTGGGTGCAGCTTCGAACGATCGGACAACCACTGCTGGAAGGAAGAAGTAAATAGGTACGTGTTCTTGTCGGCGCTAGTGCACTACATTTAGCGCGATGGATATAGATCCCTCGCCTCCCGTGCCACCATCCCCGAGCCCCCTGACCCTGACCCTTCTGCTACCCCCTCCCCTGTTCATTCTCCAGTCTCCCCTCGCCCCAGGCTTTACCCGGACGGATCTCAACAGGGCAGCTATACTGTTTATTTTCGTCCAAAGGCAGGAGTGAATTCAAAGCGATTAAGCAAATTTCGAAAGACCTGACGAAGGGGTACAAGGCCGTGACCGAAATTTCCAAGGTCCGACCTAACAAGCTCCGTGTCGTGGTCAGTGATCTGACACAGGCCAATGCTATCGCTTGCTCTGAGCTCTTCACACGCGAGTATCGCGTTTACATACCCGCACGAGACGTGGAGATCGACGGTGTCATAACCGATTCGAGTCTGTCTGTCGAGTGTATCCTAAAAAGCGCAACCGGTTGCTTCAAAAATACCGAAACACAGGCGAAGATTTTGGATTGTAAGCAATTGCGGTCCATGTCTCTCGTCGGCGGTAAAAAAGTTTACACTCCGTCAGACTCGTTTCGCGTTACGTTTGCCGGATCTGCACTCCCTAGCCACGTCTCGATCGACCGGGTTCGTCTGCCTGTGCGATTGTATGTACCCCGTGTTATGAATTGCACCAATTGCAAGCAGTTAGGCCACACAGCCGCCTACTGCTGCAATAAGGCACTATGTAGCAAGTGTGGGGAGACTCATGCGGAAGATTCTTGCAGTGTTAATGCTGAAAAATGTATTCACTGTGGGGAAAACCAGCATGAGCTCTCCACATGCCCGGTGTACATGCAGCGCAGAGATAAAATCAAGCGGTCACTTAAGGAGCGTTCAAAGCGTTCTTATGCTGAGATGCTAAAGAAGACCGTGACCACTTCTACCATAACATCGAACCCCTTTGATCTGTTGTCCTCTGATGAAACCGATTCTGACGATTCATCAGCGAGAACATCTTCTGCCAATCCTGGGGAGTCTAGGAAGAGGAAAAATGTTTCTTCTCCTAAACTTCCCCGTAAAGGTCCTAAGATTTCTCAAAGTGTAATGAAAGTTACAAACAAACCAAACAATGCTGCGGAAAAACCGAAGCAAACTCCTCCTGGGCTTGCAAATTTAAAGTCCCAGAAGGAGTTCCCAGCACTGCCAGGAACATCTAAAACCCCAGTTGTTCCTTTTGCACATCCAGTTGATGAAACAAACTCTGGATTAGTGAAATTTTCTGACATTGTGGACTGGATTTTTGAAAATTTCAATGTACCCGATCCAATTAAAATTTTTCTTACAGCATTCCTCCCAACAGTTAGATCATTTTTGAAGCAGTTGACTGCCCAATGGCCCCTCCTTGCAGCGATTGTATCCTTCGATGCCTAATTCAACTGCGTATATGAAGGATTCTATCTCTGTCTTACAGTGGAATTGTAGAAGTATTTTACCAAAAATTGATTCGTTTAAAGTTTTGATAAATAAAAACAAATGCGATGCATTTTCCCTTTGTGAAACTTGGCTTACTTCAAATATTGATCTCAACTTCCATGATTTTAATATTATTCGCCTTGATCGAGACACCCCATATGGAGGAGTACTTTTAGGGATTAAAAAGTGCTATTCTTTCTATAGTATTAACCTCCCCTCGATTCCAGGCATCGAAGTTGTCGCATGTCAAATGAAAATACAAGGTAAAGAGCTTTGTATTGCCTCAATATATATTCCTCCCAGAGCACAGATTGGGCAACGGCTGCTCTTTGATTTAATAGAACTTCTTCCCCCGCCACGTTTGATTTTGGGAGACTTCAACTCTCATGGTGTGGCTTGGGGTTCCCCTTACAATGATAACCGCTCCTCTTTAATCTATAACCTTTGCGATGACTTCGACATGACTATTTTAAACAACGGTGAAATGACACGCATCCCGAAACCTCCAGCGCGCCCAAGCGCTTTGGATCTATCCTTATGTTCGCGTTGGCGTCGGTTCGTGAACGAGACGTCGAGGGAGACATCGATGAGCACTCTTTGGAACACAGCCCGAAGAATGCGGAATCGCGTAACGGTCAACGAAAGCGAGGAGTCTTCAAGTCGGTGGATATTTGATTTTGCCAGGAAAGTATGTCCGGACTCTGTTCCTGCGCAAAACTTTGTTCGCGATACGTCTCCGGGTCACGACGCGATAGAATCACCTTTTACGATGGCAGAATTTTCAGTTGCCCTCCTGTCCTGTAACAATAACGCGCCTGGGTTAGATAGAATCAATTTCAACTTGTTGAAGAATCTACCCGGCAATGCCAAGAGGCGCTTGTTGAACTTGTTCAATAAGTTTCTGCAGCAAAACATTGTACCGCAGGATTGGAGGCAGGTGAAGGTGATCGCCATCCAAAAACCAGGGAAACCAGCTTCTGATCACAACTCTTATAGGCCGATTGCAATGCTATCCTGTATCCGGAAATTGATGGAGAAAATGATACTCCGTCGTTTAGACCATTGGGTCGAATCAAATGGTCTACAATCAGATACTCAATTTGGCTTCCGCCGCGCCAAAGGGACGAATGATTGTCTTGCGTTGCTTTCAACAGATATTCAGCTGGCGTATGCTCGCAAAGAACTTCACCGACAAGGATTTTCTCCAATTTTGAACAATTTTTTGCACAATTTGTTGTCCGAAAAGCACATGCATTTTACGCACGGCGATTTGGCAACTTTTCGCATTAGCTACATGGGTCTTCCCCAGGGCTCATGTTTAAGCCCCCTTCTTTACAACTTTTATGTAAATGACATCGACGAATGTCTGGCAAATTCATGCACGATAAGACAACTTGCAGACGACAGTGTAATCTCTGTTACAGGAGCCAAAGCTGCCGATTTGCAAGGACCATTGCAAGATACCTTGGACAATTTGTCTGCTTGGGCTTTACAGCTAGGTATCGAATTCTCTCCGGAGAAGACTGAGATAGTAGTTTTTTCTAGGAAGCATGAACCTGCTCAGCTTCAAACACAAATAATGGGTAAAACGATTTCTCAGGTTTTGGTACACAAATATCTTGGTGTCTGGTTCGACTCTAAAAGCACCTGGGGTTGTCACGTGAGGTATCTGATGAAAAAATGTCAACAAAGAGTGAATTTTCTTCGTACAATAACCGGACAATGGTGGGGAGCCCACCCAGGAGACCTTATTAGGCTTTACCAAACAACGATACTGTCTGTTATTGAGTACGGGTGTTTCTGCTTCCGCTCCGCAGCAAACACACATTTAATCAAACTGGAGCGAATACAATATCGTTGTTTGCGTATCGCCTTGGGTTGCATGCAATCGACCCATACGATGAGTTTGGAGATCTTAGCTGGAGTACTACCATTGAAAAACCGCTTCTGGAGCCTGTCTTCTCGTATTCTAATCAAATGTGAGGTCTTGAACCGTCCCGTGATTGAAAATTTTGAAAGGTTAATCGAACTTAATTCTCAAACCCGTTTTATGACATTGTATTTCAATCACATGTCCCAAAATATTAACCCTTCTTCGAATATTCCAAATCGTGTCGACCTATCAAATACTTCTGATTCTACTGTGTTTTTCGATACATCCATGATAGAAGAAACTCGTGGAATCCCGGATCATTTACGCGTACAGCAGATCCCTAAAATTTTTTCCAATAAATATCGAAACATTAACTGCGACAATATGTACTACACTGACGGATCACTTCTTGATGGGTCCACTGGCTTCGGTATCTTCAATAACAATTTAACCGTCTCCCATAAGCTCGATAATCCTGCTTCTGTTTACGTCGCAGAATTAGCTGCAATTCAGTACACCCTAGGGATTATCGAAAAAATGCCCACGGACCATTATTTCATCTTTACGGACAGTCTCAGTTCCATTGAGGCTCTCCGATCGATGAAAGATGTTAAGCACTCTCCGTATTTCCTGGGGAAAATACGGGAACATCTGAGTGCTTTATCCGAAAAATCTACTCAGATTACCTTAGCGTGGGTCCCTTCTCACTGCTCGATACCGGGTAATGAGAAAGCGGACTCTTTGGCTAAGGTGGGCGCAACAAACGGTGATATTTATGAAAGACCAATTGCCTTTAATGAATTTTTCGCATTTGTACGTCAGAATACGATCATCAGTTGGCAAAATTCTTGGACCAAGGGGGAACTGGGAAGGTGGTTACATTCCATAATCCCCAAGGTGTCGACGAACCCGTGGTTCAAGGGGTTGGATGTAGGTGGGGATTTCATTTGCGTGATGTCCCGGCTTTTGTCCAATCACTATAGATTTGACGCGCATCTCCGTCGTGTTGGGCTCGGGGAAGTGGTATCTGTGCCTGTGGTGAAGGTTATCACGACATAGAGCACGTTGTTTAGTCATGCCCTGTACACCGTGACGCCAGGTCTAAATTAATAGCTTCCCTGCAGGCCGAAAGTAGGCAGCCGGCTGTTCCTGTTCGTGATGTCTTGGCGAGCCGTGACCTATCCTACATGTGCCTTATATACGTTTTCCTGAAATCCATCCACGCCCCAGTTTAGTCCTATCCCCTTCCGCCCACATCCAACCAAACGACAAGAACACGTTAAGACCCCGGATCCGGAAACATCAATCAGACCCGCACGATACTCTCAAGGCCCGATGGAAACAACCCAATATGCCAGTCCGTAATATCTTGGCCCAGCAGCGGAACAAATTTAATATGCTGCTTACCTATGGCAATGAAAACCATCAAACAGCAAACCTGTGCTTTTAATGCAAAATATTCTAGCTTTAAGTTAGATTTAGTTTCAGCTCGTAGTCGGCAGCGAGGATAAAAAATTTGCTTTTAGTTATTAAGATACTTTAGAAAGTAAGCTACCAGATATAATTGGCGCCGTTAAACATTGAATTGTATTTGTGTCGTGTCAAATAAACTATAGATGAAGAAAAAAAAACTACTTCTGTACTTGTTTTGGCTTAGCTCTACACAGTCAAAATTTTGCAAGGGCTGCGAAAAACGGGGTAGTGAAAATTCTTTAACCAGGGTTAAGAAGTAATCGGCCAAAAAGGTTCAAAAAGTTCGATATACTTTTTAAAACTTTTGTATTGAACCTTCATTCTCTTTGTGTACCATTTTTCGTTTAATTTGATATAATAGACACAGATTGGTTTTGTGTAATAAGAGGCTGAAAAAGTTATGCATTTACTAATAAGTGATTCCCCGTGTTTCTTTTTTCATACCTTTTATTTTGGAAACATTGTCCCCTCTCCTCCGAAAGGAAACCTCTATTACTGTCATGACCATAGGTAGAGACCAGTTTAATCCGAGCGTCACTTTCCAGTTGACAGCCTGTTTTTCAGAGAAAAACACTCGGTTCCATTCTTGGCGATGGTGGCACACAGCTTCTGAAGAAAAATAATCAGTCTATCCTTCTATCTCTTATCGGAAAAGTGACGAAGTTTCACCACATGGGACGCAATATATGTGTGTGATGGGCTACGCATGGTGAGCACCTTCATCCAAACTCCTAAGCTTGTGAAGTTCTTGACCTACCTTCGATCTATAAGTCTTATAAGAAGACTTTTTCAAAAAACGTGAAACAAATAGATAGAGGAAAAAAGTTTCTTTTTAAATTAAATAATGTCGTTCTCGTACTTAAAATTATCAACAGCAAAAATTGCTTTTTAATAAGGTAACCTAATTATGATTTATGAATTATAAAGTAACTCTAAATCGGTTTTTTTGAGAGATAGAAAAAACCTTTTTTACACAGTAGCTTAAAATTAACAGAACTCTAACATTGTAGTACAATCTTCAATTGTATTCACAAAGATACGAAAGTTAAATATTTTATTCCATAGAAAATTTTCGCCCCCCTAATTTGTGATAACACAAAAATAAACACCTCATCATATGTAACAAAGAATAAAGTTTTTCTATAGAATATTACTATAGAGCTCTAGATCTAA
The DNA here is from genome assembly GCF_029784165.1 of Wyeomyia smithii. Taxonomy (NCBI): domain Eukaryota; kingdom Metazoa; phylum Arthropoda; class Insecta; order Diptera; family Culicidae; genus Wyeomyia; species Wyeomyia smithii. Next base: position 95,363,491 of record NC_073696.1, read on the forward strand.
ATTTCCCCATAAACTCGTTCTAACGCTGTTGAATGGTTAACCCAGCGTCTCCATCGATTCAACAGTAAAGGGAGGCGCACGATTTATGTTTGCATTGGAGTGGGTGGGAGCTTTTGACACGTTTTTTAAATGACTAGGGGCACCAAAATTCACAGGAATAGTTAAATATCTATTATCTTCATTTTTTCAGTTTAAGCCTTTAAACCGCATTTGTAGTTTGCTTTTTGTGATATAGTGAAAAAGTTTTAAATCGGGTGTTTTGAAAGATGAATAAAAACCCTCTTCTTCAATCTTGCGCAGAATTAACTAGGCTACAACATTGTAAAACATTGTTCAACTTTATCTTTAAAGATACGAAAGTTATATGCTGGATTTCATCGAAAATTTGGGTACCCCAATTTGTGATTACAAGAAAATATGCGCTCCATCATGTTGCACAATTTTGTAGAGGAAAATTTTTCGTTAAAATATTACTATCGTGCTCTAGATCCGAATTTTTTTCCTATATCCGTTCCCAAGAACGCTGTCGAATGGTTAACCTAGCGTCTCCACCGATTCAACAGTAAAAGGAGGCGCACCGTTACCGTTCTCGTTAAGGCGGGTGGGAGCTCTCGACGCCTTTTTGAGCCGCCAAAACTTACAGGAATGATTTAATAACTATAATCATTCATTTTATTTCCGTTTGAGCTTCAGGACCGCTTTTTTGCCTATCTCCTAGTAAGGTATAGCAATCACTGGAAAAACCAAAGGTATAAAAGTGCTCCAAAGGGTCGAATCTCGTATATCAATCGACTTAGTTTGACGAGCTGAGCATTTTCTGTATGTGTGTGTGTGCGTATGTGTGTGTGTGTATGTGTGTGTGTGTAACGCTCTCCCAATCTCACTCGATTTTCTCAGAGATGGCTAGACCGATCTTCATCAAATTAATTGCAAATGAGAGGTCTAGTTGCCCCATAAGACCCTATTGAATTTCATTGCAATCGGATTTTCAGTTTAGAGGTTATGTTTAAAAATGTGAAAATCACGAAACATCATTATCTTAGAAACTACTCAACCAATTTTAACAAAATTGGTTTTAAATGAACAAGCTACTTAAAAAACCCTTAACTTTGGAGTTTCATGCTGATTGAACGTGTGGTTCAAAAGTTATTCAAAGAAACGTGTTCTGGAGAGTGTTAAATCTCACTCATGTTTCTCAGATATGGCTGAACCGATTTCCACAAAATCAGTGTCATTTGGATGGTCTTATTACCCCATAAGACCCTATTGATTTGTTTTGCAATTGGACTATTACTTTGCCTGTTATGTTTAAAAATGTGAAATCCAGCTTTGGAAAGAAACATATTCCGAAGAATACATAAACTCACTCACTTTTCTCAGAGATGGTTAAACCGATTTCCTCGAAATTAGTGTCAAATGAAAGGTCTAGCAGCCTCATAACACCCTATTGAATTTCAATGTAATCAGTCTGTTACTTTGTCTGTAATGTATCAAAATATGAAAATCAGGAAACTTCATTATCTCAGAAAGTACACAACCGATTTGAACAATATTGGTATCAAATGAACGGGCTAGTTAAGGGTTAATTGATGAATTTTATAGTGATTATAAACACGTGGTTCAAAAATTGTGAAAAGAAACATGTTCCGGTGACTTTTCAAATTCACTCGTTTTCCCAAAAATGGCTAGACTAAATTCAACAATTTAGTGTCAAATGAAAAGTTTGGCTTTCCTATAGGTTCCCATTTTATTTGACTATAATCGTATTTTTATTCCAACCGTTATGTATTAAACTATAAAAACAACGAAAGTCTATTATCTCAAAGATTACACGACTCATTTGAACATATCTAGTGTCATTTGAACGGGTTGTCTCTCAAACTCACAAGTAAGAAATTCCATAGCAATTTGATATGTGATTCACAAGTTATGAAAAGAAACGAAATTCAAAGACTATTTAAAACTGTAACTGCTTTGATCAAAACATATGGCCTCAACAAAATTTAAATGTGGTATTGTGCTATTCGTACATTCCCGGTATTGCTCGTGATTGAAGTGTACGAAATTCAAAGTATTTTTTTTTATTTCGCTATTTCTTCAGTACGAATATTTTACTCCTAATTAATAATTTTTTTAACTTTTGCCTTTCTCCTAGAAAGGTATAGGACTCAGTTCGACGAGCTTAGCATTTTCTGTATGTATGTGTGTGTGTGTGTGTGTGTCTGTGTGTGTGTGTGTGTGTGTATATATATATATATATATATATATATATATATATATATATATATATATATATATATATATATATATATATATATATAAAATTGGTATCAAATGAACGGGCTATCTTAAAAACCCTTAACTTTTGAATTTTATATAGATTGAATATGTGGTTCAAAAGTTATTCAAAGAAACGTCTTCTGAAGACTGTTTAATTTCACTCATGTTTCTCAGAGATGGCTGGACCAATTTCCACAAAATCAGTGTTATAAGAAAGGTCTAGTTACCCCATTAGACCCTTTTGATTTTTTTGCAATCGGATTATTACTTCGCCTGTTATGTTTAGAAATGTGAAATCTAGCTATGTAAAGAAACATATTCCGAAGAATACATAAACTCACTCACTTTTCTCACTTTTGGCTGGACCGATTTTCACGAAATTAGTGTCAAATGAAAGCAAAATTAACGTTTTCTAGTGTTTCAACAATATAGTTTACTGAAACAGTTATCTAGACTTAAATAAATGAAAAGTAAAGCGTAGATAACTATTCCAATGAATTATATTTCTAAAAAAACTAGACGCACCTAGGAGTAACTGCTCCATTATTCATCTCGGCCCATATATTCATCTCATACAACATGATCCTAACACAATTGAATACAGAAAAAAACGCATATTTTCAGCAGCCAAACAAAGTTCAGCAGCCAACCAAAGTTTTTTTCATCACTAGCGGATAACTTTTAATTTTAATCACAAAACAAAATCACTCACTACACTAAAAATACTTTAATCTTTGAAATGTTCACTTCAAATTTTCTAAAACAAGCTTGAATTAGCAGAAATATACGAGATGAGTTTCTACAATTCCTAAATTTCAACTGTATGTATTTTCATCTGTTTTCACTGCGTCGGAGAAAATCAAAAGATGCCAAATCAGTTTATGTTAAAACAAAAAAATTACACTGAAAATGTTGAATTATTCCGACATAATTGACATAAATCGACAGCACTGCAGTGGTTACCTAGGTTACCAGTTTTGCACGTGAACAACTACAGCGGATATCTAGGTAACCTACTACGACGTGCTGCGGCTACGTTCATATGTGATAAATATGGGGGCGTCGTGAGATGAATAATTGAGCAGTGATTCAAGTTTTGAGATGGATATGAAAGCGTTGTGAAAAATGGTTTGTTTTACAAAATTCAGGATAAATCTAACTAATTTTACTAAATATACAATGCTAAACGATTCCATAAGAGCACGTAAGCATATTTAGTTTATTTGTTCCATGATTTCGTGAAAATTTGGTGTTTAATCCGTGCATTCTTCGTGAATATCGGCTTAATGAGATGAATAATGGAGCAGTCCCCCTATTTTTTATTCTCGTTTATTTTCCGTCGGTCTAGTTCCGCCATTTGTTGTTGTGCCAATCACCGATGCCCGGGTAGGCGACTCCACCCAGGATCCTAAGTCACGATCCGTTGAAAAAAACCTTTTAAAACGACATTGCGCATGTGAGGGTTAATTTCTTTTCATTCTTTCAATTTCCTCCATAATCATAAGCCATCAGTATTTAGCTAACGTTTTGTAATATGATAAAAATTCAAAAACGCGCTCTTTGAGATAATTCATTTTCAATTTTTTTTATATTTTTCGTTGATAAAACATAATATGTTTCACAGTTTAAAATAAAACAGAGTTTTCATATACAACTTTGCGAAGCTGTCACACCGATTAAACAAACCGTTCAGGCTCTAAAACTATTTGCAATCATCAATACCCATAGCAACACGCATCAGCGAACAAAGGAAATCGCTTGACATTTCAAACCGCAACACGATACGGGTTACATGATATCGTTGCGTATGTAAGAGCACCATCGGTCTTTTCCCGCTGATTACAAAAAATAAATGCGAAATATGTAATCTTTCGTCTAAAGAAGAAGAGAGAATGTGGTGAAACTTAACAAAATGGTAAAGCCTTTATAAGAGCCCCTATCTGGTCAAATAAGTTACTTTCTTTTGGCGGAAGGTGAGACGGACGAACGGTCCTCTATTAATAGTAGCGTAACGGGTTGTGTCAGTATCTGCTGGCATTCCTTATTTGCTTTCGGCTTAAACAAATCACTTACCCGGTTGATCACATGTCCCAGCAGCAGCACGGTATTTTTCTGTGTGTGTTGCAGAGTGCCTTTATTCCCTTACTGTCCTGGCAGCACAAAGGTTGCGATCAAAATATTATATTTTTTAACAACAAATTATCTTTCTCAAGGCAAATAACCAAGTAATCGAAAACTAATCATTTTTTCATAAAATCTTAGCAGTAGTGGTGTACACTGGTGTCTTTTTTATGCGGCTGAAAAAATCCGCGTAAAAATAAACCGCGTAATTGGAAAAAATAGCGTAAAATACTTCATTAAATTAACGGGTTATATACCATTTTAGTTTTAAAAAAATCGATTTTTTTATTGCATTATCCCGTAACGTCTCCGCCAACCACGCTCGACGCCTGGGTTCGAATCCCACCGCCGACATAGGTGGCGTGATCCACTCACAACCAACCCAACTGGGCTAGATTCAATCCTAGCCGACACCGGGAGATTTTCTGAGGCGAAAAATCTCTGGGATCACGCCTTCCATCGCATGAGGAAGTAAAGCCGTTGGCGCCGGTCCGCTAATAAACGGGTCGTGAGTTAGGGTCCTGGGTGTGGAGTCGCCTCCCTGGGCGTCGGTGAATGCCCACAACAGTGGCGGAACTAGACCGACGGAAAATAAGCGAGAATAAAAAAAAAATCCAAAAATACAACATCTTGAGAACATTTTTACAAATTTTCATAAAGATTTGAGCAATAGGGAGAAAGTTAGACCGATTTGCAGCGCGCCTCGCCACTTCCACATAAGTTAAACTTGAAACTTTGTACGCGTTTATCTCGGAATGGTGTTTCTCAAAAAAATGACTTTGCCGTGTTTACGATTGCGGTAAAACTACCGAACCGATTTTCTCCATCTTTTTTTAAAAATGTTCTTTATTAAATTCTCCAGTCGTTGAACGATCGATTTTTGAGTTGATCGAAGTTTTACTTTGCCGAAAATACAATTTTATTGCAATTTTTAGCGCTCAAAGCTTGTTTTTTTCGGGCAAAACGTTCCAGTTTGCACTGAAAATAAAATACTTATGGAAACGATCGTTCAGATACCCGACACACTTCTAAACTAATGAAATAATATAAGTTTTGCGATTTCAGTTGATTTGCTACGTCGCTATAGTAAACACCGCAAACCTCTGCCAAAAAAAAGGAAACGGCTATTACTCCCCAAACATACGTGTTTGGGGTTGGTTTCTTATGAACATACGTGTTTTGTTGTTGTTGAATTACTGAACTCTCAGAAAATTACTACTTTTATACAACGCAAAATGTGTTACACACTTAGAAAAAATTCCAAACTTTGCTCTTTTTTCTCGAGTAAAATGGTATATAACCCCTCAGTAGGTCCGATGAAAAATAATAACACGTAAGCAAATATGCTTGAAAAATGATATAAAAATAAGATTTGATTCGACATTTGATTTTTTGATATTCACAGAAATTTTGGAACAAATATATTCAAAATATATATTATTTAGATTAAAAAACAGAAAATGTTTTTGGCATGAGCCATGTAATTAATTTTTTACTACATTTTTCTTTATTTACTTTTTATTAGATTCACTTATGCTAAACTTATTTAATACAGCCCAAAAAAAAATTTCCAAACCGCGTAAAACTAGTTCGTGTTATGTCAAAAAATCGCGTAAAAATAATCCGCGTTATTGTAAGAAATCGCGTAGAACAGCCGCGCATAAAAAATCCGCATAAAAATAACCCGCATAAGACCTCAGACCTCGGTGTATTATCCTCGTACAATTAATTCCATTTTCAATTCATGAAAGTTATTCAAGAAATGAATCCCAAAGCCTCAAAGTAATCAATTTTTCAATGCAGACACTCACCCCCTAAAAATTTTTACAACAACAACTTCAAATATCTCAGTGTCGGTAAAATTTCCTAATGTCAAAAATCAAAAGAGTTCCAGAGATTTAAGCAAACTAGGAATAGAGTTTGTAAGCAAATCCGAACAAATTTGACATTGTTTCTTATAAATACTGTAACTCCAGATTTGCTCTCAATACTTCTGTGAGATGAGTGTTTTTCATGCAATTTTTCAAACACACGGTGAAATTGTCAAATTTCAAGTCAAAATATACTCTTTTGCCGAAAAACGCAATTTAATTTTTAAAGTGCAGGATTAACATATCTGGCATCATTGCCACTCAAAATTGGTAATTCTTTAAATTACTCAACTAATGTCTTCATAAATGCAATTTTGAGAATATCGATTTATATAACATATCCGAAATATAAAAAAAACACTTGGAACAGAAAATTCCTAAAAAACCAGGGAAAACTTGACTTTATTTCTTAAAAATGCTGCAGCTCGAATTTTGCGCATAAAACCCTAGATTGATAAGCGTTTTTCGTGTCAAATTTATTCAGGAACTTGAAAAAAAAACTGATATCAAAATATACCCATTTGCCGAAAACTGCAATATAATTTTTCAAATGCAAACAGAATATATCTGGCGACACTATCGCCTATAAATTAAGCATCAGTTTATTTCTAGACATTATTTATTTGTAGCCATAATTTAAAAAAATGAGAGTTTTTGACGAAATATGACACTTTTATCAAAAAGTGGAGGGTCCCTCGGAGTGAAAGGTAGTCCAATCGGCATCAAAGTTAAAAATTTGCGGTACGCGTATTTATCACGGTACGCGAATAATTTCTTCAGTTATAATCGAATAAGAGTATTTTTAGTTAAATTTTTCCTAAAACAAAATGATACAAAATTAAATAAATGATATTTAATAACGCGTAACTTGAATTTAAATTTTTCATTGATGTGCATTGAAAACATTCGGGACAGACTTCCCTCGCCCAAAAAATAAATATTCTCCGAAATTTTTCCAGAAGCATATTAAAGTTTCTTCTGATGTAGCAATATGGAAGCTAACCCAGCAGCATCTAACGATATTAAAATAAGGAACTTTTCCGGATATCCCAACAATGCATCGAATTTTACTTGTGACAGCGGCATACAATAGAATTTTAGTCTTAATTAGTTTCTATTTTAGGCAAGTGTAAAAATTAAATACTCCCAGCAAGACACTACCAACGCTCTCTGCGCTAGGAAACGTTGGAATTTATGAAATCCCCGGCTACAAAAGGTAGGGAAAACGACTAAATGTTCTGCGAGCAGCGCTTATCCAGCCTTTGGTCGGGAATGTTTACCGTACATATGAGAGTACGGCTCCACACATGGGATAATAGCCATTGCTCAATGCCAGCTGTCGAACAAATTAAGAAGCAGAAAATTCACGAAACTTTGTCCGCCACCGTTGAGACAATTATTTTGCAAAATTGTAGTACGGCGCAGCTTGCGAGTTTAATGAAAGGAACAATAGCAAGTGCGATTAAACTGTAGAAAACTAAAGCCGCTCTGCTTTCCGTTTGCTAGCCGTTTCTGTACAATTGAACGTAATAAGCATATTTCGATTGTCATGGGATTGTCGCCGGTTAAGTTGTTTCTGTAATCAGCTCGCCATTGCATTAGCTTGTTCCGTAACATGAATTGTTCTGTTTCAGTAAATGGTATTTGAACAATGAAGTATAGGGATAACTTTCGTAAAGCGTCTTCGCAGGAAACCATCCTTGTTAGTGGTAAGATGCTGTCAGAGGTGGAATGAAAGATACAGTGGCTTTCAAAGTTTTCGTTGCAACACTATTATGATAGTACTAGTTTCTAACAGTGCTAAAACTCGATGGTGTTAAAAAAATGTACACTACTTGCTTGTTTTCTTGAAGATAGAATAATTTACCACACAAAGCATATCTTCTACTGTGCCCTATTTTCGCTGTGCTATACTAGGCGCAAACGAAACGAAGCCGGCGAAACGCATTTGACACGTCTGGTATCATTTTGTGTCTTGGAATCCTACATTTTTAGCAGTGAAATTATGAATATCATATGTCGGCCGGCACAGACATTTCGTACTCCAGCAGTGGAAAATCTTACAACCCAACTCAAAATATAAATGCATATCTGTGTGTGTGGGTATATGGATGGAGTTGATTGACACACATGGAGAATGTTTACTTGTTTTCTGCCTTATGTTTTCCTCGTATGCTGCAGAGTATGCAAGCTCAGTGTACATTTTCACACGTGAGATTTGAATTGTTGTATCGCCAGGTTTATCGTCTCGTTTGGAAATCCCTGCGCTAAAGCACGGAACAATGTTTAGCGGCGGAAATTAGCAAGAACGAACAAATGAAAATAATTTGGAACGTGTTCATCGAGGGTTGCGGAATGGCCGTAATCACCTGCGTTGACAAAGTTTATCATTTCATCAAGAAACGGTACTGTAAGTATAAGAATCCAATGGAAGTGGATTTTGAAGACAGTGTATTACGCGGAACTTCGCAATGCTGGTGAAACGACCTTGTTCACACCAGCTTGAAATATCCTAACAAAAATGTAAAACTGTCATTGTTATTTAAGCTTACGCGCCTTGCTGGTGTGCTAGGTGCTTGCGAGAAGTTCGACAAAAAATGACTCGCTGGCCAGCCTACTTTGCATTCCTCGACTTCATTTATATTTCATTTCATGCGAATTCAGGCAACAACTGAGGAATTACCAAGATAAAATCAATAAATAATTCAATACGTTCAATGCGTCCAGCGAAGACTTTGTTTTAGCATGACGAAGTAGACCAATTTGACAGAACCAAAAATTTAACATTGTAATGCCTCAGTAACCGATATTCGAAAAATATAATGCATACTGGGCACAATCACAATAGCGCGTGAAAAATCTCTTGCAAACTTGTCACTACGAGAGTAAACTTGAACACCTAGAACGAACGATGAATAAACTAAATCACCAATTGAATGTAAAAATTAGAAAATTCTATACAACCAAATAATGTACATATGAAACAAAAAAAAATGCTCTAATTTTATTTACGAAACGCTAAATTGATCACAACTAGCTTATAGTACCAAAGCAAGAAAAATCATAAAATGAAAAATGAAATATTCATATAGCAGCTCAGAATGCATAAATAAAAGGTTAGTTTTGATATTGAAAATTCGAATACACATTACAAAAGCGCAAACATCCACCACTATATTAAGATCCCAAGCTCAAAAGAATTCCGTTCGTGCACAGTGAAAAGACGTAACGGCATACATTCCTTCGAATCGCATCCACTGTTCCTGCAGGCACAGCACGAAGAGTTCTCGCAGGACAACTTGAAAATCCGCGAGAACGTGTCATTTCGGCTATCTCGACCTACTGTCAGTGTGTTGTACATACACAAGGCCACGATGCTTCAAAACTATTCATTACGGAATTTGCTTTGTGATGGGAAAACTTCCATCTTCTGATCCGCATAAAAGTTTGAGAGGGTCATTGCTGCGGGCGCATCAAACGACATAACACCAAGCATACCCCTTAGACAACAAAAAACAACAACAAATACTTTTTACGGTGGTTCACTTGCAAATACACCGGAAGATGTCTTGCCAAGTTAAGGGCTAAAATGGGACCATGAATAGAACGTGCTTTTTTATTAAAACTGCCACCCCACCACTCGCCCATGGCCCTTGTCTATCGTAATGCGGTCTGTGGTGAGCTTATCAAGTGAAAAAGAATTGCATTTCCTGCCCGGCGGCCGAATGCTGTCATGCCATTCAGTCCTCACGACGGTATTGCACTTGGTCGCCCTGACTGGATGATGAATTCTGATGCCGCACAATCCTGGGCACATGTATAGTTGCTTTCAAGCAGCAAGCACCCCGCTCTGGGGCATAACTCTGCTTGTAAAGTGTTATTTCCCGGGTCCGTGCTGTACGGTAAGTAATGCACAGTTTCTGAAAAATGATGATGCATCGAGGTCAGCAGCCGGCAGCATGCATTCGATGCCCGCTAGTATAAACGTGCTACCAGTGCGATGGTGCCTATTTTTATTTCATTCTCGCACTCTGTTATTTTAATTGCACTGCCAGTCTTTTTTTAATTCGTTGACGACTTCTGCGAACAAACGGAATTGAAAGCTTATTTGCTATTTCTTGCAACAAACGTAGCGCGCCTATTTGTTTAACGAAAACTATAAATTATATAAAATAACAAGCCTGAACGATAAAAAACGTTTTGTTTGAATATAAAAGAAAAAAATTAATATTAGCACCTTCAGTTGATGACAGTTCAAGAATACTGAAAAGGAACCTTTTTATTACGCTTCAAAAAATATACTGTAAACGCAGTTCGGTTGAGTCACACTCGAAGAATGGGTCTGAAACAAGTTAACGTTAGCTTTCAAGTTAATTGAACCCTCTTTGATAATACCGAGTCCCACAATTTACGCTGAGTAATTTGTGTCAGCTCTGGTCAATCATAACCGGTTGCGTACCTAAGAATAATGGAAGGATCATGATAAATAAATAGCACCCGAAGCCCTGAAACAAGCACATTTTACGATGCACCTTTCCAACCCGATGACGACAGTATTAGGTATTATTGTTTTCCCCGGAGACTACATAAATGCTTTGCGCTGATTGATGAAAAAAAGCAAGGGACCACTGCCATCAACCATCCCTAAATCTGAGGTTATGGTAGTCATCGTGAGAGACGAAAAACTGTTCGGAGGACAGAAATGATAGTGTATAAAGCATACCAACAGTGCCGCCTAAGTGAATATCTTTATCGGACCTGTTACACTGCTTACAAGCTGATTAGAGTAGACAGTGGAGAAACGATGACGAAAAAAAACACTCGTAATAGAGATTTATGGTCATTCAAGACGTATCAAAAACCCTGTATTTAAGTGGTACGGATGTGATTCAGTGGGGCCACCCGAGAGCCCCTCGCTCCGGCAAGCTTTCGGAGTAGCTCTATAAATAATACTGTGGTCCCAGAGCAATCAGTTCCGTTTCATACCTTCAACGTATTGTTCCATATCGTGCGGCTAAGAAACGTACGACATGAATTAGTAAGTATTTTCTTGGATCAATAACATCTCCTAATTGATGGGAACAAATGTTTATTGAACCTTTTATTTACGAATAAGATTAGCCTTCCGACGATTTGAACGATTTCATCTTTGATTGATTGGTTTTTAGTGAGTATTATGTTTGGGATTTTTGTATGTACACATTGTTTATTATTGGAATAGAAACAGGAATGATATACTGAATGAATAGTTAGTCCAGAGTATTTGTTAATAGGTGAAAATGGGTTTTAATTTCAATTGAGTTTTTAAATTTAAATATCGTTGTTTATTGCGGACATTTCAGCTTATATTTGTTTACTATTTGTTGTAGAGTCCTTGTTTCAAATAAATTTCACAAAATTTTAGTTAGTGCTCTCCAAGTCACCCATGCTCAAATGAATGTTACACAATTATTACTCATCAATTTTTTCTCTTTACAACTCTCATCTTTACACTTCAAGTACCATGCAAAAAAATTGAGCGCTCTACCTACAATCTATTTCGTTATCAACACTAGAAGACTCGATTTCGCTATCATTAATTTCACAATTTTTCAGTGCTTTTAACGTAATTCACAAACACACAGCCATTTAACTTTATTAGCATAATTGTTTTGAAGCTTGGAATATAAGCATTATTCCTGTTACTAACATCATGTTTGTGTAGAATTCCTAGCACTTCATCAACCAAAAATTACATCGTCGCCTTGTGATGTCGAATTACTTTTCAATTTTTATCAATATTTATTGAGGTGAACTACGATATTTCGTCTTAAGAAACCTAATGAGGTAACCGGGTACCCCGTCAAGCACATAACCATAGATAAAACTAACGAGTAAAAACCATGAAAAGCCTAACTGTGAAGTGGTAACAGATGCATTAAGCTCGACAATTTGATTCTTTTTGGCGGAAAAAAACATGAAGTGAAATAAAAAAGGGGTTGTGTGGATTTTGCTTTGGGACAGTTACATGGAAAAAATCCCAAACTTAAGATTTTTTGACAAAGAATTACGTCGTACGGCAACATATATAAGGGGTACGATTTTAAAAACCGAAAACATCGAGAGCGTCACGAAAATTGTCTGCTTTCAAATGATTTTAACTCCATCAGTTTTTAACGGATTTCGTTGATTCTTACTGTAACAGTAATCGATTAGAAAATAAGCTATGCGTTCACCAAAATGCAGAAAATTGTGATTTTGCGATGCTAATTATTGTACCATTGAAAAATGTAAAGCCTTGTTAAACGTATGTCTCAACCAATCAGAACTAAGACTAACTCCTTCCCCAGCACAGCCAACGATAAAGTATACAAACGATTAGACTTTATACCCGATTTTTTGTTGTTCTTTCACTCGCTCTTGTTCACAAAACACGCCTACCGGAAGTATAGCTCTCAGTAGTCACGTATAAAAACTAGCGTGCAAGGATTTAGTCTTAATTTTGTAGCCGTCTAGTCGAACGTTCCCGGCGATGCTCGATATCAAAGAAATTATAATTAAAAATCAATATTTATATTTATTGGACTCACACTTCTTCGTTTCACCTTTTTTCTAAGGCCGGTACCATAAAGAATGCGAAGCAAACCGTTGCATACATTTTCCCATTTTTGGTATTATTCCCCATGTGAGGAAAAACGAGTTGCGTATCACTTCGCTTTCATTGTAGCATTAGCCTTACTCTTGTGAATCATAAAGTCCAGACAGCCTGCTCGGATTCGTTCCGAAGGATGTCGCGCTGAAAAGGCTGTCATTAGCGACAGTTTGGAAGAACCAACAGGCAAAAAGAGATGAAAAATAACAGCCCGTTTGGCATTGCATGTGTACCGAACGTATAGGGAGCAGGGATAGCTGTGCAGTACAATGAGAGCCGAATTAGTTCAAAATTAGCTGTCACCGAAAGACAATATTGTTCGGAACTCTGCACAGAACGAAAATACAATATGAGCTGTTTTGCGAAAATTGGGAATGGCCATTTCGGATTTAGAAATGACATATGGAGTTCCACTTTCGGAGGTATTGGAATTGTTGGCCAAATACCATTTTAGGTTATTTTTAAACCTTGTTTGAGTAAAGGTAAAAAATTCGAATCCTGTAATGTGATACTATACTCAATTTTTTAGCCTTGACTCGCGCTAAATCGAAACATGGGTTTTTCGCCAAGAAAATATTTGCAGATGTTAGAGTAACAACGAACATTTTATTACGAAAAAAAATCACATGTCATCATTTTGAATTTTGATTTAGAAAAAGACTGATCATTAAAATTCATGATTTTGCATGTTTCACATACTTTAATGAATAATATCTCAATTCTTAGTAATCCACAAATTATTTTTCCACAAATGTCTCTCCTGATCATCAACGAACATTTTCAAGAAAAAAACCTACAGGTCACCGCTCATTTTTTGCTTTAGTACGATCCAATATGATGGTGATTACTGTACACCTCAGAAAAGTAAGGAATAATGTAAATAAGATCAAGCGTTTTGGTTTTGGAATTCCATTTTTATGTAGTAGATTACTGCGACAAGAGAACAGTTAACTCTTACTGAAAACTGGCTCGACCTTCAGCCGGCAAGGTAGCAGCTGATTTTATGTGTTCATGATCCTTATCTCTTGTTTGCTTGTTTGAAAAAAAGGTTAAAAAAAATATGTGAAAATGGAATTGAAGGTTACAAATATTTTAAAAACCAGAAAGGTTTGTTTGATAGCTGTGATTAATGTTTCCGTAAGAGTTTTTGACAATAATTTTGTCACACCTAATAGTATTTGAGTTAAACAAAGTAGATTTTAAGTTAAAAATGAAAATTAATTACGTTGATCAACGCAGAACTCAAATAATCTTTTTCTAAAAAATAATGTTAAAACAAGAACGGTTTGTTCGATTGATACGATGCCTTTAGCATAGTTGTAGACATTAATTGTGTTCTTCCAGAAAAAATATACATACTGTCTGTCTGTCTGTCTGTCTGTCTGTCTGTCTGTCTGTCTGTCTGTCTGTCTGTCTGTCTGTCTGTCTGTCTGTCTGTCTGTCTGTCTGTCTGTCTGTCTGTCTGTCTGTCTGTCTGTCTGTCTGTCTGTCTGTCTGTCTGTCTGTCTGTCTGTCTGTCTGTCTGTCTGTCTGTCTGTCTGTCTGTCTGTCTGTCTGTCTGTCTGTCTGTCTGTCTGTCTGTCTGTCTGTCTGTCTGTCTGTCTGTCTGTCTGTCTGTCTGTCTGTCTGTCTGTCTGTCTGTCTGTCTGTCTGTCTGTCTGTCTGTCTGTCTGTCTGTCTGTCTGTCTGTCTGTCTGTCTGTCTGTCTGTCTGTCTGTCTGTCTGTCTGTCTGTCTGTCTGTCTGTCTGTCTGTCTGTCTGTCTGTCTGTCTGTCTGTCTGTCTGTCTGTCTGTCTGTCTGTCTGTCTGTCTGTCTGTCTGTCTGTCTGTCTGTCTGTCTGTCTGTCTGTCTGTCTGTCTGTCTGTCTGTCTGTCTGTCTGTCTGTCTGTCTGTCTGTCTGTCTGTCTGTCTGTCTGTCTGTCTGTCTGTCTGTCTGTCTGTCTGTCTGTCTGTCTGTCTGTCTGTCTGTCTGTCTGTCTGTCTGTCTGTCTGTCTGTCTGTCTGTCTGTCTGTCTGTCTGTCTGTCTGTCTGTCTGTCTGTCTGTCTGTCTGTCTGTCTGTCTGTCTGTCTGTCTGTCTGTCTGTCTGTCTGTCTGTCTGTCTGTCTGTCTGTCTGTCTGTCTGTCTGTCTGTCTGTCTGTCTGTCTGTCTGTCTGTCTGTCTGTCTGTCTGTCTGTCTGTCTGTCTGTCTGTCTGTCTGTCTGTCTGTCTGTCTGTCTGTCTGTCTGTCTGTCTGTCTGTCTGTCTGTCTGTCTGTCTGTCTGTCTGTCTGTCTGTCTGTCTGTCTGTCTGTCTGTCTGTCTGTCTGTCTGTCTGTCTGTCTGTCTGTCTGTCTGTCTGTCTGTCTGTCTGTCTGTCTGTCTGTCTGTCTGTCTGTCTGTCTGTCTGTCTGTCTGTCTGTCTGTCTGTCTGTCTGTCTGTCTGTCTGTCTGTCTGTCTGTCTGTCTGTCTGTCTGTCTGTCTGTCTGTCTGTCTGTCTGTCTGTCTGTCTGTCTGTCTGTCTGTCTGTCTGTCTGTCTGTCTGTCTGTCTGTCTGTCTGTCTGTCTGTCTGTCTGTCTGTCTGTCTGTCTGTCTGTCTGTCTGTCTGTCTGTCTGTCTGTCTGTCTGTCTGTCTGTCTGTCTGTCTGTCTGTCTGTCTGTCTGTCTGTCTGTCTGTCAGCTGAAAAATTCCCGAATACAACGCAATTTGGATATTTTCAGAATTTAGGAGATGTACAGAAGCCAAAAGGCGTGGATGTTCTTATTCCGATAAGAGCAATCATTTCGAATGTCTATTGAGTTTGAGCGTATCCAATATCCGATTTGTCACGCATTTGCAAACTATAAACAAAATGAAGGTCAATCTTATGTGGAATCAATTGAAAATGTTTCAAATTATTTAAATAAAGAAAAAATGGGCGGGACGAAGTTTGCCAGGTCAGCTAATTAATGGCAAAAAATAATTTTGCAACCAGAATCGTTTGTTTGACGTTCACAGGAATGGTAAAAAAGCTATGATCTAATTTTTTTATTACTATCAAAGCTCCGTTGACGAATTTAAAGGTTTTTTTTTTTGTCATCAAAGCCCTGTTAATTTCATTTCAATTTAAAATAATTATATAATTAATGACTCTGTTAACGCTCCGCTAACCTCATTTTTAGTATGATTTCTGTAAAAGGGAAAAATATTCGCAAATTGATGTGTGATAATTATCGTTTTGAGTTTAAATGGATAAGAAAATAGTCCATAGCAGTTAGGTCAGCAGTCCAGTGATTAAAAGTGTCCGTTATTACGATAATGTGTACTTTTACGCAGAGACAAAATCAGAGCGTAATAATCCATGCGTATTCAAGTGACTTCGCAGAAGAATAAGTGATTATCCGAGCTTAAATAATCTGTTTCGTTCAAAAAAAAATTTCAACTCAGTTTTTGATTTTTTTAAAGAAATTTAAAAAAAAAATCCCGAAAAATTAGTAACCTTTGTGTTGTGAAAATTGTTTAATGATTATTAAACTTTTATAGTTAGGTAATTATCACATTCCTACAGGATTTTTGAAAAATATCAAAACATTTTAAAGTTATTTTAGATTGAAAAACTATTTTTAGCTAAAAGAAAAATCAAGGCAAACTATTGCCTTCGACTTAAATCTTTCTTTTCGAAAAGATCTGGAATAATTGTCAAAATTTCATTAACGTGTCTGTTGTGTAAGGCTGTCAATTCAAATTTGAAAGTATAACCAATTTTTTGAAATAATATATAAAAACTCTGATTCTATTTCCATTCGATTCGATACAACAGTTCGCACAGGCAATTTAAATAAATACGCTTTAAAAAAATCTTTTTTCTAACTAAAATAAATTCCAAAATTTCAGAAGTATACTAATTAGTGTTTGACGATTTTCTATTAAATTTTAAAGCGGAATTGAAAATTATTTCAAGTTACAATTACATGTTCTTATTTTTTATGCTGTTTTGTAAGTTGCTGGGTACTAAAATTCTGAGTTTTATTTTTCAAATGAGACAGTTTTATTGCAATCAACAGTGCTTGCTGTCATTTCAATAGATTCAACAAACATACAAATTTAAAATGGATTGTTTTGATTGTTACTAGTATAATTACATTGCTTGAATCAGAAAATAATGACTTTTTACTGCCGCTGCTTTGAGATTCAAGAGTCTAGATAAGAAAATTGCTGAACTGTGATATCATTTATTTTAAACTTAATTGATCACAGCTGTGTTGACAAGAACTTTATGTGTTTGTCAAACCCGTTTCCAGAAGCGAGTTCAAATTCATCACGACAAAAATGGAAAATCGAAACGCAAATTGCCATCGTGGTGGCAGACGTGTCAATCATTGACCGTTGTTTTCTGCCTCCACCATTAGCGGAACCATTAACTGCCGGCAAAATCCTCGGGTAACGCATAGCATAATGTTTCTCTGATTACATTTTCTCGTGAACTTTTTGTATACAACTCCATCTCAATTTCCCAGACAGATTCGTCGCAGATTTAATGAACAAAGTAAAATTAAATGAAAAATAATTTTCAGCGATGTTCAATGAAATTTGTGTACGCGACAATAATGATTTAAAACTCATTTATTAATTCTGTCTTTGTGAAACCGATTCGGAAAATTTGTTTTACTCCAAACATTCCTCTAGGAAAAATATGGCCCCGAGTGTGCGGCACAAATTTGCCCTGCCATTGTTATGCGCCCAGGCCCCGTAGAAGCTTTCTGTGCGGTTATCGAACCGCAGCGCTTTACTGTGTGATTAATGTTTATCCCACGGAATGACTACTTCAGGCACCGTCCTTAGGACAAGCGAAACAAAAACTGGCTGCTCGCGCTAGTACCGACCCGGTCTTGTGGTGGCTAGCTGTGCAGACTTTTATTTAGACAGAGTCCGTGACCAAAAATGAATTGGCGAAATTAGAGGAGATTTTTCGCTCTGCTGAGCTGTGTAATATGCTTCAATTAGATGAACGCTTGTTTGAATGGCTCGGGATGATGCCCCAATGCACAATAATGACACAAACGGTTCTCACCTAGTCAAGCAAGTGTGTCTGCTTGCATATGAGGAATTTCATGCAAACTCATCTATTGTGCTGGTAATACGCTCTCAGGTTTCAATAAACTTTGTGAAAGTTCGAATCAAGCTTTTTTCACCTGAAAATTTTTGGGAAAAAAGATTTTTTTAATCAAAGCTCTGCAGATCCTAAATTCATTTTTCGATAAACATTCTGTAGACACTGTAAGTTAACGAAACACACAAAATTTTATTGAAACAGCTGGAGGGATTCGCGTGAAATTTCTCATATGTATATGAAATAGTGCACTTGCGTACGGTGAGCGGAAAATTTATAACATAAACTATAGCTTCCACACGAGCTCGATTCCGTGTATTTTTGCGCTACAAGAGGAATAAGGTGTACGGCGACATGGCAAAATAACGATGTTCATTTGGCGAGGTATTAATTTTCATTATGACTTAAACCGTCGGACGCCATCGAAATGCTGCGATTTATGACGGGGCTTCGAATGCTCTATTAGCAGCCATTATTCACTGCAAACAAAAAAACCCAACCGGAGAGCAAAAGCAAATGTTGAGCGGATAGTACCTGCAGATAAAACACTCGAAAAATTTTAACCGTGCCTCCGAACGCTGGCAAGACAAAGTTTCTTCGGCTGAAGGCAAATATTCATTTTCAGTTCGTTTAACTTCCAGTACCGCCGAACTACGGTTTCAGTTCACGCAGATTCTCGAGAACATCGCGCGTTATTCCGCATATTAGAACTTATTGTGGTAGAGGATGAAACCAACATTGTGTATGCACTAGCATGTCTAGCGGTGCGATCAATTCAACTATGTGGTACAGTTCGCACAGGTGCAGTGTACCCAGACGAATGATTGTTTTTGGCTTAGTTGTTGTTCACAGTTTTATAGAATTTTTCTGAACTTTTGAAGTTTTGTTTAACTTTTTTACATATGAGAATTGATTATTTTTACACAATGAACCAAAAAGGTTAGTTTTTGTCTTTAACTCTTAATTTTAACTTTTGCACTGCCATGCAGTATTTGTTTCAACAACGAGTATTCAAAATGTTTCCTCTTCACTACTCGACCCTTTCTAAAAAGCCTTTTCCTACATCGTTAAAGCATTCGAACGTTAACATTATATGGCAACCTTTACCCTTACATTTACAAGCGGTAGCATCAACTAACTGTAACAAACTTGTATGCTTTATGGCATCCCGAACTTCACTCGGTTCGTCGAACGTTTGCAGTTTGGAGTATCCATATTAAACTCGGGTTCCGACATCCCCTTTGTTCGTTTAACGAAAGTAGAAAGTGCTTTTCCCTATAAAACATGTTCATCAAACAATTAATTGGATACATTGTTTCCGAGTAGGGATCTAGAGAAATTAGAACTTTTAAAGCTTGTTTCATACCACAACATTGGAAGAGGGAGATTTTGATTCAAAAAAGGTATGTTTCTGTTTTCTAAGCTTTATCTGTTTGTTTCATGCAGTTGTGAGGTACACCAGTTCGTTTAGGTCCAGGATGTCTATAATACTGGTCGACAAAATGAAAAAATGTGCATTTCAAAAGCTCAAACCGGAAAACAATAAAAGATTCTAGCTATTAAACCATTCCAATAAACTTAGGTTTTCTTCAATGCACACGAATAGGAATCGTGTAACACTGCAAAGATGGCCCAGCGCACAGAGGTCCAAGAGGGCAAAAAGTAGAATTTAATTCCGAAGCTGCTTCATCCTAGCTTAATGGTGTCTTCGGAACAATTGTAAGAATGAACCGCATAATCGCAAATTGTAGAAAATTTTGAAAAGTTTACTATACTAAAAGTAAAAAAAACTAACTTTTTTATGTCAAGAGAAAGAAGAATGGTTTATCCAGGAAAGTTGTAGAAGATGCAGGTGCAGAAACCTCTGTTATACTAACTATCACTTTATACATATACCATACCAACGTAATTCCAATTTCAATAATGAATGAAATGAATTAAAAAGATAGTTTTCAGAGAGTTAACCAAAGACGATAATTGAATTAAAGCTTGACGTGGTTTTCGCAAATAATATGAATGTTATAACTGGAGTACGTGAGTCTTATTTTTTCGATCACAAACCAATTTTTAAATGCTGTCTAGAAGCAGTTAATTTTTTTTTTGAAATAATCGAACGTAGGTAAACAGTAACAGATAACAATGTTGCTGATTTCACACTAGAACAGCAAATAGGTATTCAATGCGGTTCTACTTATTCGCTTTATTTTCAGAAATTGCAGGACCTAGATTTATGAATCAGCATTAAATTTTTTTTCATGAATTGAAGCAAACTTCTACAAACCTGCTCTTAAAATATAGTTTAGAATTATACAGGAAAAAAATATACCTATTGATGAAAATTGTCAATTTAATTCTATCTCAAATGCATTATCTGAAAATGAAGGTTCTCCACGATCTTTGTGAATTTTGGATTTGCAGAGTGTAGGCGAGAACATTATTCTTTTCGAAGGCCTGAAGACTTTTTAAATCTTGCTGCGATAACGAGAAGTGGAATAACATGGATACTCTGTTTGCACTTAGTCTTAAGTTAGAAAGCAATATTTATATCTTACATGAGCATATTGTATCATTCATAGATATAAGTGACTTTTCACCTGCGCACACTAGTAAGTGAAGAGTTGCTTCAACACTTTCTCCTTATTTCGTCGATTACGTTCACCAGCAACATTAGATTCCTAGTCACAAATTTAAAACATAAAATAAGCGTTCAACTGAAAATTTTTCCAGCTGTTCAAAACGTAGTATTGCAAACAAAACAGCGACTTATTTGTGTTTTTCTCAACGGGTGGCACTAACACATTCGTACGTAAATAGGTCTATACATCTTTGGTGAAGCTTTTCAAAATATCTGCATCGCTAATTGTTTTACATTTGCACACTATGGGATTAGATTTTACTACAATGCTTGACTCCCGAAAGCTGTAAATGTTTCTTACTCTTCGCAAATCTAGGTTCAACGTACAATTTAGTATATATTTTATAAGAAGTGAGGACGAAAGCTTCGGAAGCGAGAAAAGGAGTTGAGTAAGCATTGCAGTTTCTTCTAAAATCTGGTTCAAATTTTCAAGAAAAAGCTAAAGGGTAATTTATTTACACCAGTTAAGACGCACTACGAAGAGTGTAAAGATTATGGAAAGTTGTCGATGATTGTTGATTTCCTTTGAGAAATAAATAGCGATGCGAAAAAAGAGGGATAGAGAAGAAGAAAGAGCAGTGAGAGAGAAAAATTATTCAGAAAGTAAACTATCCCATGTCTAAAACATACTTTGGTCAATACTTTGGTCAAAACTCTACAGTTTAAGCAACCAATAAAAGATCGCACTCAGTATGATATTCAAAGAGCTCTGGGGCTTTCATTTGAGCATCCACATCAACATCAAAATCGGAATAAGCGTTCTGTAAAAAGAGTGTTTTTTTTTGTTATTTTTCTTTCTTGGGTCCCATACACCCATACACAAACATACATAAATTGTTCAATTCGTCGATCTGAGTAAATTGGTGTACAGCACATGGTTCCCCGTGCCATTAATTTTGCCTTAAAAGTTAAATGTCTCATATAAAAAATACTCTTTGATCAATATTTCAAAATCTAAACCACTAATCAAAAATCCAATGGGTAGCATTCTGCGGGAGCACAGTAGCTTTCGTTTACGTATAAGATCATTCAAATCGGATATTGCGTTCTGTAAGAAAGGTGCGTTAGTATTTTGCGGCACATACATACAGACAACATACATACACACACACATACACACACACATACACACATACACACACACATACACACGAACAGACATTGCTCAGTTCTTCGAGCTGAGTCGAATGGTATATACGGTTCAGTCCTCCGGATCTTGGATCTATTTTGCGTTTTTCGACCGATTTTATAACCTTTGTTTAGTATAACAAAGGTAAAACAAAGGTAAAACAGCGATTTATTTGTATGTTTCTCAACGGGTTTCACTGACACATTCGTACGTAAATAGGTCTATACATCTTTGGTAAAGCTTTTCAAAATAACTGCATCGCTAATTGTTTTACATTTGCACACTGTGGAATCAGATTTTACTACAATGCTTGACTCCCGAAAGCTGTAAATGTTTCTTACTCTTCGCAAATCTAGGTTCAACGTACAAATTACTATATATTTTATAAGAAGTGAACACGGAAGCTTTGGAAGATAAGGAGCTAAGTAAGCATTGCAGTTTTTTCTAAAATCTGGTTCAAATTTTCAAGAAAAAGCTGAAGGGTAATTTATTTACACCAGTTAAGTCGCACTACGAAGAGTGTAAAGATTATGAAAAGTTGTCGATGATTGTTGGTTTCCTTTGAGAAATAAATAGCAATACGAAAAAAAGAGGGATAGAGAAGAAGAAAGAGCAGTGAGAGAGAAAAATTATACAGAAAGTAAAGTATCCCATGTCTAAAATATACTTTGGTCAAAACTCTACAGTTCAAGCAACCAATAAAAGATCGCACTCAGTATGATTTTCAAAGAGCTCTGGGGCTTTTATTTGAGCATGCAAACATCAAAATCGGAATAAGCGTTCTGTGAAAAGAGTGTTTTTTAATTATTATTTTTTGGTCGATTTTAATATACTACACATATAAACAACATATTTACACATACATACGTACATGCACACATACACAAACATACATGAATTGTTCAATTCATCGATCTGAGTAAATTGGTATGAAACACATGGCTCTCCGTGCCATTAATTTTGCCTTAAAAGTTAAATGTCTCATATAGAAAACACTCTTTGATCAATATTTTAAAATCTAAGCCGCTAATCAAAAATCCACTCGGTAGCATTCTGGGGGAGCACAGTAGCTTCCGTTTGCGTATAAGATCATTCAAATCGGATATTGCGTTCTGTAAGAAAGGTGCGTTAGTTTTTTGCGGCACATACATACAGACAACATACATACACACACACATACACACACACATACACACGAACAGACATTGTTGAGGTCGCCGAGCTGAGTCAGATGGTATATACGATTCGGCCCTCCGGATCATGGATCTATTTTGCGTTTTTCAACCGATTTTATAACCTTTGTTTAGTATAACAAAGGTAATAGTATAACAAAGGTAAAACAGAATTTCTACCTTCATTAGGTACAGAGTTACTCGAGCTAAACTTCGTGAAAAAGTGATAACATCATGATTCCACTTGCCCCTTTTTAACCTATACGTTCTTCAAGTTATCGAAAAAATAAGCTAAAACATGAATAACTTTGTAAGGACAAGTCTTGGAGATATATGGGCTTTTGTAAAAAATGTATGTTTTGTGTACCCTGATAATTCCTCCAAACAACACTTTCACGTAAAATGCAACTAACAAAAGTTAAGTACAAAAAGCTAAATTATAAATAAGTTCCATATAATATACCTCAGAACTTTGAACCGAATGACGATAAGAATTTCATTTGTTCAATAAAGTTTCATATTTTTGAATCTCCCACAACTTTCTTAAAAAAACCTTTCCACTACCTATTAACATAGAAAAGTTAGTTTTTTTATTTTTAGTATAGTCAATTTTTCATTATTTTTGAAAATTTGCGATTATGTGGGTCATTCATACAAACAATTGTTTCGATGACACTATAAATCTAGGATGAAGGTAAAAAGCGCTATGGAATTAACTTCCACTTTTTGTCTTTCTGGACCACCGTGCAGCGGCGCTCTGCTTCGCGTGTACTGTACGGTACTGTTGCCTTTATCAGCATGTTTTCTTTCGAGACATCAGTTTTTATTGGGTTTTAACAGCAGGTTAACAAATTGTTAAATGGACTGTTTCAAAATCATCGAAAAACCTTTACCTACGAGACATCAAATTAGTTTATGTTCATAGAAGCTAATATTAATTGACCTGTTGGGACAGGGAGATTCTGTCGATTTTTGTTTTGATATTGATTTCATATTGTATTTCCTACGTCTGATGCAGCAGACTCATCTTCGAGTTCAGAGGCAGGAGTTTCGTCGAACACTGATGCAAAAAAATTTAGCGAAGAGCTCGCAAGATTCGGCAGAAGATTTCGCTTCAACGTTGATGGAACGTTCATTTGCAACTATTGCTGAACAATCGAACAGAAACTGGTAGCCATATCATTGACATTCTGGCAAGCATAAAGGCAATCCCAGCCAACAGTTGAGAGGTAACCATATGTGACAACGAATCTAATGCATTTCACGTCGCATTGCATTTCAGAACTCGAACGTAAAGTACAAGTCGATGTCGTTTACACAGATCTCAAAGCTGCTTTTGATAGTATCGACCATAAAATATTGTTAAACAAAATCTCCCGTCTTGGTGCTTCATCTCGGTTCGTTAAGTGGCTTGAATCGTTCCTGCGCGATAGAATTTTACAAGTCAAGCTGGGATCCGGTGTATCGTCTGCGTTCACGAATGAGTCTGGTGTACCACAAGGTAGTAACCTTGGGCCGCTTCTCTTCATTATTTTCTTCAACGATGTCGCTGATGCTCTTGGGATCGGTTGCAGATTAGTTTACGCCGATGATTTAAAAATATACTTGACGATTCGCAACATCGAGGATTGTTATCGTTTACAATCACTTTTAAATTCATTTGTGACGTGGTGTAAACTGAACTCTCTGATTATAAGTACTACAAAATGTGAAGTGATAACATTTCATCGCACTCAATCGCCAATCATTTTCAACTATACTGTCGATGGAGAAGTGTTGCGTAGAGTCGATTGCGTAACTGATCTTGGGGTTATTCTTGACCGGAAGCTTACTTTTGATAAACATCGCGCTGCAGTTATTTCGAAAGCAAGTAGGCAGTTGAGATTCATCGCTAAAGTTGCGCGTGACTTCAAGGACCCTCACTGTATGAAAGCACTGTATTGTTCGCTAGTGCGCCCCATACTTGAAAACGTTAGTGTGGTGTGGACTCCACACCAGCTGTCATGAAACCTGCGTCTTAAACATGTACAAATACGATTCATTCGACTGGCCCTAAGAGATTTACCTTGGCGTGATCCTACCAACCTACCACCCTATCCGAACCGCTGTCAACTACTTGGACTTGACACTCTAGAACGCCGCCGTAAGTTACAGCAGACTGTATTTATCGCCAAGATTTTGAATGCTGAACTGGACTCCCCGAAGCTACTGTCCATAATGAATTTTCGTGCATCTCAACGCATGCTGAGGCCCTCTTCTATTCTTGTAAACCAATACCATCGTACAAACTTTGGTTATTATGAACCTGCTGCGTTTAGTGTAAGAACTTTCACGAGTGTAGAGCATTTATTTGAGTATGGTGAGCCAAGTCGTATTTTTAAGCAAAGAATAACTGATAGTAGAAACTTTTAATGGCTTTTTTAACATTCATTAAGACTTTACGTGAGATGATATAAATAAATAAATAAATAAATAAATGTAATTCGCCGTAATCAATCTTGCCAAAATTCAGAATGCGCTCATTGCAAAATGGATTCCGATCGTCAACCCGGCTCGTCAATTGTCTTGCAGTTAGGAGAGAAAAGCACAAGATCAAGAGTGTGATCATATTCGTTACGATGCCAATTAGCCTGAGTCATATGCAAATATTCCATTCCGTCTATCAAAGTAGCATTTGTCAAAGATTTAGTCGATGTGTCAGTCAGAAGTACGTTACAGTCAGTCGATTGTAACCACTGCAAAGGAGGTTGATTATAATCTCCGCATATCAGCACCTGGTCAGCAAACGAGGCGAGGTCACATAGCTAATTAACAGACGTCACATGTTCGTTCATCAGCTGGGGATCACGGCTGCGGTCAGGTGGAATGTAGACAGCCCCAATCAGCAACCGATTACAGCCAACCACAGCTTTAACAAATACCTGCTCTAGTATTTCGCCATGACGAGTACGTACTAGAGTGGAAGTGAAAAGTCGAAAATCATTGTACTATGAACCGAAGATGCAGTCACTCAATCCGGTCTCAGTCAGTATGATGACGTCGTAGTTGCTGTCTGTGGCAGCCAGAAGCAGGTCGTCAATTTTAGTCCTTACACCTCGGACTTTTTGGTAGTATACCCAGACACAGTCAGTGGGGGCGAGAACGGGGGCGACGGCGACGGACTACAGCAAAGGACGATTGAGTGGCTGAGAAGAAAAATTTTGAGACGGGTACTCGCCTGTGACGGGAACCCGTTTGTTCCCACCGTCCAATGTACAGCGTATTAAATTGGCGTCTGGTCGTTGTCCACCGGTTTGGCTGCTGGTCGAGGAGAGTTCATTGACTGGTCCGTAAACTCCCTAAACACTAGTCCTTCCAGCCAGATCGACGCAAGTAGAGCTCGTTCTTGTAAAGACGGCTCCAATCCAATTTTGAATGAAACGAACGACATGTTCGAGACATCCTTCCCTTTCGGTACCAAACGAATCACGTCGCACGGTGAAGAAATAGAGAATATCACAGTAAATGGTTGGTGTTCGTTAATGTCGTCTGTGCTAGGCATGCTCACATGTCATTGGGTCATTGCTCGCGTAAATTTGCAACTTTTTATCAGTTTTTACCGCGGGGCAATAAAATAATAATGATAACTAGCGCATTACAAAAAATGTCCTCCATTTTATCTATCTAACAATATGTTAATTATTATTATCTATCATGTGGTTATTCTGTTATTGTCGTTTGAAATCTGACGGAACAACTGCCGGTTTCATTCCCAATTTTACAGGGAGTTCCCTAGTATAGAAAACAAACACGTAGTCCCACGTCAAAATTGCTGTACTTTCGCACAAAATTGACTTGGTTACCCTCGATTCAGCATTTCAGTACAATGAGCCACAGCCACAGTGATCAATATGTATTACCGATAAATAACACTGATTGACAAAAGAGGATAAAAGTGCGACCCTGAAGCTCAAACTGGAAAAAATGAAAGAATATATGTAGTTATTTACCCATTCCTGTGAGTTTTGGTGCCCCTAGCCATTTCAGTTACGCTACAATAGCTGTCACCCACTCTAACGCGAACGTTAACCGTGCGACTCCTTTCACTGTTGAATCGGTGGAGACGCTAAGTTAATTATACGACAGCGCTCTAGGGGAGCGGTTCTCAACCTGGGGTACGCGTACCTCTAGGGGTACGCGAGAGCCTTCATGGGGTACGCGAAAGAAAAATCAGTAATGGCGAACAAAGCAATTTTTTTAAAATACTTTATTTGTTGTTCAAATTTGCTCATAAAATAGACTGTAGCAATCAAACAAACAGTTCAATTTGAAACCCTAACTAGACTACCACAACATGATCTACCACTACTCTCTCCCACTCTGTGAGAACATTCCAAGCCAGGGGGGTACAATTGGTTTGGAAAATATCGCCAAGGGGAACGCGGACAAAAAAGGTTGAGAATCGCTGTTCTTGGCAACGAGCTTAGGGGGAAATTTGGGTCTAGAGCGCGATAGCAATATTCTAGAAAAAAACTTTCTTCTACAAACTTGTAACATAAGGTGGAGCGAACATTTTCCTGTAATCACAAATTAGAATGACCCAAATTTTCGATGCAATCCAGCATCTAACTTTCTTTTCTTCGCAGCTAGAGTTAAACGATGTTCTACAATGTTGTAGCCCCGTCAATTTCCCGTAACATTGTAGAAAAAAGTTTTTTTCTGTCTTTTAAAATAACCGATATAGAGCTATTTTACTAAATCACAACAAGAACACTATGGGTGCGACCCTAAAGCGCAAAAAGGGAAAAAAATGAAAGATTATAGCTATTTGAGTTTGGTGCCTCTTGCCAGTTACGCGTCAAAAGCTCCCACTCACTCCAACGCGAACGTTAATCGCGTGCCTCCTTTTACTATTGAATCGATGAGGACCCCAAGTACATCATTATAGGAAACTTAGGGGGAATTTTGTATCTAGAGCCCGACAGTAATATTCTAGAAAAAAAAACTTTATTCTACAAAGTTGTTACATATAATGAAACGTTTATTTTTATGTTATCCCAAATTAGAGTGACCAAAATTTTCTATCAAATCAGATATCTAACTTTCGTATCTTTATGGATATAATTAATGATTGTTCTACAATGTTTCTGTTCCGTTAATTTAAGGCAACAATGTAAAAAAAGTTTTCTCTTTCTTTCAGAACAGTCGGTTGTTTTAATTCATAAATTCATGAATCATTCATAAATCCTTATAAAGTGACAATGAAACAACATTTGCTCTCATGAATCTTAAGAACGAAAACGACATTGTTCAATTTAAAGAAGAACAATCTTTTTCTTCTATCTATTTTGTTACACGTTTTTTGGAAAACTTATTTAAGAAAGACTCATAGATCAAGTTAAAACCTACAATTTAACTTAAGAATGTGTGAAGCTATGTTTCGAACTTCACAACTGTACAGCTTGCGAATTTGGATGAAAGATTTGCTCGCCAAGCGCAGCCCATCTTCTGGATTCTCATCTTGATAAGTTCAAAGATAATATGCGAGCATATTCTGAAGAGTTAATGATAGCTAATAGCAGTAAACCCGAACGTAGAATATCCCAGAAGTAAAATATTTATGCTTAATGGAAATAAACGTACACTGTATAAAAAATTCATGTCGAAGTGAAGTGATTTGCTGTTGAATTCGCACTACTTGCTTAACATTTCAAAGTGAAAAGAAAATCCTTCGAAACATGTTAATGAAAAGAATGATGAAATCAACAGCAAATCACTTGATTTTCTGTTGTTATGTTCATCTTTTTTGATATGTTTATGTTTGAGATACGGAATGCTGGTCATCTGGATATTATCAGCTACTCGCAATAAATTCAAAAGGTTCCTGTTTATTTAAGATTTTTTTATTTTATTTTATTCTAGGTTTTCAATTTGATTACAAAATGACCTTTGTCAATGTGTCGGTGCAATCGATTTGAAGATCCGTAAAAGAGTTGTTTTATTATTATTTTAATATCAAAGATTCAATAAAACCTACTTTCAAACAAATTTTTAATCTCTGGGAAAAATGTGCTGCTTGCGCCTTTCGCCGCCGTCACTAGTTTTGTTTCGTTTTATGTTTCTGACGTTTGTTAATTATAATTGCAGCTGTAATTCAATTGATTTAAACAGTGGTGCAAATACAAGAGATATTCATTATAATTAGTGCTGGGACTATCCGGATTAAAATATCCGGATATCCGACCTCGGATATCGGACAAATATCCAAAATCCGGATCAATCGGATATCCGGATATTATCCGACAGGATATCCGGATTTTCGGATAGTCGGATATCCGGATATCCGGATATTGTATCCGAACATAATTTAATGAGTATTATGTAAATAAATACTTACGAGGGGATGGGGGATTGTGAAAAAAGCCATTTTTCGCGTTACATTTCATTCGAACGGGTCTAAAAGCTAGAAAAAAAAATCCGGATATCCGGATAGTATATCCGGATATCCGACTATTCGATTATCCGTATCCGGATATCCGGACATCCGAATAGTATTCGTTTACACATCCGTGATCCGAGCTTCGGATAACCGGATCACGAATATATCCGGTTAAAAGTCCCAGCACTAATTATAATATGATGGTGATTTTCATTGAACAATTTTCAACGCAAGATCACTTCATTGGAAAGTTTTAATCATTGTGGAATCAACAATAAATCACTTTAATTTGCAGTGTGACGTGATGAATCGAGTCAAGTGCAAAAACTCTTGAAGTAATCGTGGCATTTACATATTTACAGTGTATTCTGCTTCGGAATAGTTATCCTGCATCTCCATCAATTCAACGGTGTAAGGAGGCGCATGTTTAACGGATAAATGGTTGAACAACTATAATCTCTCATTTTTGCTAGTTTAAGCTAAAGAAACAAAGACGTAGTCCCACGTTAAAATTGCAGTACTTTCGCAAAAAATTGACTTGGTTACCCTCGATTCAACATTTCCGTGCAATGAGTAGGAATCAAACCACAGCGATTAATATGTAGGACCGCACTTGTAGTTCTCTTTTTGTGATTTAGTAAAATAGTTCTAAATCGGTTAATTTTAAATATAGAAAAAAGCTCTCCTCTATAAAATTGCACAAAATCGACGGGGCTACAACATTGTAGAACATTGTTTAAATCTATCAGCAATGATAACAAAATAAGATGCCTAATTGCATCGAAACTTCTGGCCACCCTTGTTTGTGAATACACGAAAATATGCGCTCCAATTGTTGCATTATTTTGTAGAAGAAAATTGTTCTCTAGAATATAACTTCCGAGCTCTAGACCCAAATTCCCCCCTGAATGTGTTCCCTAGAACGCTGTGCGATGGTTAACTGGTGTCTCCATCGATTCAACAGTGAAAGGAGGCGCACGGTTAACGTTCGCTTTGGAGTGGGTGGAAACTTTTAACGCGTTTTTAAAATGGCTGGGGGTACCAAATTAAAAATGGTTAAAGAGCTATAATCTTTCATGTTTTCTAGTTTGGGGTGTTTTTTTACTTGGTTTACTTGGGTATTTTTTATTTACCCTAAACAGCGTCCTTCTCTTTTTTTTTTCTCTCTCTCTTACAAGTTTGATTATTGTAATCCGATTACTTTACTCCAGTTATCTTTCATTGTTGCGTTCCCCTAATACCGTACCGTTTCCATAGTATGCTTGGTAACCCAGTGGCAAAAATACAACACGACGGAAAAGATTTTATTAAAATCAAATTGTTTTACACGAATGACATTCGCGTAGGTTATACGACTATTTAATATTTTTACCTATGGCTAATATATTTTAATTCCCAAAAAACACTTGCAATTTTTGTAGTGAAGTTTTAATAAGAAAAGAGATGATAGAAATAAAACTTAAAGTAACCTCTTTAATTCGCTCTTTTCGTTCATACCCACTGTAATTATCCGAAGGGTCATCTGGTTAAAAACAATGTAAGCCATTCTGGCTTGTGCGAGACAGTGAAAGCAATATGAAAAGCGCTAAAGTTAATCTCGGTCGAAGGCACTTTAAAAGTTGCTCACACAACACAACGAGCCTTTCTCTCTCGAGGGCTTTCCGGGTCTCTTCCGTGGTTCTTCTTGCAACTCGTGCAATGACCTTCCGCATTACGAACAGCCAGTATTTTCAATGGTTTATAATTCGCATGAGTAACTCCGTTACACTTTTGATGTTTTATGACGGTGAAAGCACACAGCAAGGAAAACGATTCAAATAGTGAATTCTACATCGATGCTTCGAGGATGTGATAACTTGCCTAACGGCGACTAGCCTCAAGCAGAAGGTAGAGTGTGAAGTTTAATTTCAAAGTGGTGGTCATAGGTTTGAGTGTTTGAAAAATATCCTCAAAACTAAAATCTGGTGAAAGAGAAATAAGTTCTTCACTGATGATACATTTTTTACATTTCATGTTTCGTCTCATCAACCAAGCTAACGTAACGAAAGTTTATACACTTGTTGTATACATAGTTATTCTCGCTATTGTATGGCTGAACTATTATTTTATCATGGATCTTGCAAGGAATAAAAGCTGCGCAATTTCCACTGGATGTAATGATCCAATTGATTCAGGTACAGAATCCAAACAAATTAAAAAAATAAATCATCTAGCGGTAATTGGCATAGTATGGCGGAGGGGAAGTTTACCCTACATAGTTGCCGTGTTTTCTTACGTTGTTCAGTTTACATGAAAGCATTTGGATTTGCATAGTGAAAACCGTACAACTTCCCGTAATTCAAATAAAGCTGCTCAGTCACTCATATTCTTCACATTCATTTTGCCTGGCTTTTGTGTAAGAACGTTTTTTGTTGTTGCTCTTTCGGTTGTGTAGCCCAGTTTTCACAAGGACTTCGGCATCGGTGGCAGTAACCTGCACCGGCAACGGAGCCACGTGCCAATGCAGCGCCGGTTGCAGCGTGCCTCGAACGGTGACGATTGCAGCTGCTCAACTGCCATACGGCTGAGCTTGAGCTTTCAAGTGTGGGAAAAAGTCATTACAATAACGACTCTAGGACCCCAGTGAGCGCGCCCGGTAAGTGTGAACGAGTAATAAAAAGGGAGCATTCGTCGAGCATTCCTGCATATACATGTTACTATAGTAATTCTAGACTCTTGCCCCGATGCACGTTCGCTCTAAAGCGTAGCACTTTACACGCTGCTGTACATCGCTCTTGTGGGCACCTTTTGCTAGAAACTGAGTTTTTGTCTGATGCACTTTTTGCTCTATAAAATCTTTGGTTTATTTCATTTTCCTATAGGACGACTTGATTAATTCATAAGTTAATAATCTTATATTTTGTTGTTTAAAACCCATTGATTTTAATTGCTTTTTTCATTGTTTAAACTCACACTATTCTCACCCAGTGCCCATATGCTTCATCTCAAGTGAGGCCTGTATGGCCATTTGTTCATCGGCAGACATGTACCGCCGAGAGCCGCGCCAGATAGATGTGAGCTTTCGCGAAATTATACACCATCACTACCATCACTACCACCATATGGGGCGGCTGAGATGTAAGTGTAATGCCACAGCTGCAACAAAACGGGTGGCGTCGTGATCCTGAATTGCTTCGTTTCCACCGCACCACCGCGAATAATCACTAGCAGCCGTGTATGATTCGAGCTGAAGTTAGCCAAATGTGTGGAAAACTCAAGTGCATTCAGTTGAGTTATAGCGCTTTCAGGATAACTGGGAAAATCATTGAGCCAATTTCACTGTTCACTAGCATTGGCGCCGCTAGGTGTGAGCTGGAGAGTAGGGTGGCAAGAAAAGGGCTCTAAAGTTTTTGCAGTGACACTTTGGCAATACAAATTCAAAATAATTGACATTAACTGATCGATGGGACCATCAGGAATTATATTGAAATTGTGAAAATGTCGGTACTTAATCATAGGACTCTCTGTGGCTTTCCAAATACGTAATAATAGTTCTTGAGCAGAAATAGTTCCGGCACTTCAGTTTTTGTGGCACCCTGTTAGGTGCCCTATGCAGCTGTAGCATTATGTTAATACAGCAGGCGTTATGATCATGTCATGTATTAGTAACATACCGGGTTCAGCTTTTAATGGAGCTCAAACGCCAATCTCCAATGTTCGCTCGCTCGCTAAAAGCACTATTTTAAAATGAGGTCGCAAAGTTTCTGAATCAATTTTTCAACAAATTGAATAATGGAAGACCCTCGAGTTTTGGGTTAATTACGGTTTTCCATTATGATGCACTACAGCAGCTGGACCTCGCGGTTGTTTGATTTCTGAAATGTATTTTTACGATTTTTTTTATTTTCCTCATGTTGCCCTGTGTAAAAACTGTACATATGATGAGCTAAAACGAAAAACTTACCTCGTGTGAGTTTGTTGTTACGTATTTTCCTCGAACCAATATACAGATCAGTTTTTTTTTCGAATTTTCTTTCGTAAAACCGGCCTAAATAACATTCTATCGTGCTCAATTGCACTTCATCATCCTGTATTACATTATTTTTTTTGAACTGCTTCATGGTATATATCATAATACCTATCTCCTTTGCGTTCCATTCTGTTTCATCATACTATATCAAAATTCTTCATCGTACTCAATGGATTTCGACCATGTTAAATAATTTTTCATCATATTGCTTCACACTCTGTCCTACTGAACTCAATCAATTCAAAGTCTTTCAAATACCCATATACAGAAACAAATTGTTCAACAGAAAGATTTTGGCTGATTGGCTGATGCAAAACTTTATTTTTCTTGGTGCGCTCGAAACGCTTCGCAACTTATGCGTAAAGATACCAAGACTTTTCAAAAATTTATCATAGTTCAGAACTTAATTTCATACCTCTTCATCATAATCCAATAAATTTTTCCGTTATATATGCCTGATACCTTACATCAGTGGCGCAGTCAGAAATTCCTTCTAGAGGTGCGGGAGGGGTTTCATAAAAAATGTGAGTTTTCAGAATATTGAAGAACGAGTAATCTAAATTAATGCATAGCAAAAGGGAATTTTAAAAACAGTGGCGCTCACATCATTCACTCTCACAACGGGTTTCGTTGCAGTAGAGTGCGAGAGAATATGGTAGAGAGAAAATTGGAATTTTGTTCAGCGGTAGGTATCATCAGTTTTTAGGGAGCTCCATAGCCGCAAGGTTTCAGAATCCGCTTTGGTGAGCGGGTGGTCGTGGGTTCGAATCTAAGTAGAATCAGGCCATTTGGTTGTCAAAGGACTTTAGCATGGGTTTGTTCACAGGCTCCCCACCACGTACCCTTCCTTTAATCTGTATTCTACAGTACCCCTGTTGACTCTCCTTCTAACAAGAATAAGTCCCTATCATCATAATAAAACTGGTGTGAGTAACGTATGAAAGTTCTCTCCAGGAAATTGTAATTAGGCGATATTGTTAGGATGGACAGAGGCTCGGTATAGTAGGGCAATAAGCTTGAATGGGAAAGGTAAAACTTACACACAAGCACGGATATGAATGATAAGCGTATCACCTACTTCAATAGTGATACTACCAATAATATGAAGTGAGGAGTATAGAAAACACCTGGGCAATATCACAATAGATCTAATCTCTGGTGCAGTGATGAGTCCGCACAGAAAAAAATCATCAGGTTTGCCTTCTCGAATAGAGTACCAATGAAAATTCCAGCTCAATCGTTCAGCATCCTCCTCCCCAGAACCAGGTATAGTCAGAAAATTCATTCCCACAGAATGACAGACATTAGAAGTAGCCTTCTGTTGCGTAGTCTGAAATAGTATATTTTCTCGATATAGCCATACCACAATAACTACTGATACTAGACACCTTGTTTCCCTTGGGAAAAATAACTTCGGCCGCATGGTAGCGAAATAAGTAGAAGACAAAACAAGAGTAGTGATTAAGTATCTATTCTTGGTAACTATAGGTGACAGAAACAGAGCCAAAAATTAAAAAGCTAAAGAATAACAAGGGGTTAATATAATAAAATCAATCTAGCAACAGACTTCATTCCGGGCGGCCGTTATTTTCTCTGCACGTACGAAACTTATGTATTACAAGTCTCTTGCAAATGTCTTGATGATCAACTTAATCTGTGTACTCGAATTGCTTTGCAGTTTCACTGTTTTGACCAATAAAAAAAGCATAAATTTTCCAATATTGTACTTTTTATGCCAAATATCTTATAAATGTATGACATCTGATACTGCCTCTAATTTTTTTTTAAATCTGCGTTTTGAAGTTAGAAAGTTTTTGAACTGGAAAACTTTCCCAGAAAGTTGTTTTTTTTTGAGAATTTTTTTTTCAAGACATCAGCAGATCTCAAAGCTTTATGCATTTCTCATACACAAAAAGTTTCAATGTCGACAGTTTCGTGCATCGGTCAAAAAAGTGAACCTTCAACCACTTTGAGGCTCCACAGGCCAAAATCGAATTGAGCTGAAATTTTTATTTTTGCCTTTCTCCTAGAAAAGGTATAGCAATCACTTGCAAAACCGAAAGTATAGAAGTGCTCCAAAGGGCCGAATGGCATATATCACTCGACTCAGCTCGACGAGTTGAGCATTTTCTGTATGTGTGTGTGTGTATGTGTGTGTGTGTGTATGTGCAGATTATTATTCTCACTCACTTTTCTCAGAGATGGCTGGACCGATTTTCATGAAATTGATTGCAAATGAAAGGTCTTGTTGTCCCATAAGACCCTATTTAATTTAATTGTAATCGGATTTTTAGTTAAGAGGTTATGTATCAAAATGTAAAAATCACGTAACATCATTATCTCAAAAACTACACAACCGGTTTGAACAAAATTAATTTCAAATGAACGGGCTACCTTAAAAACCCTTAACTTTTGAATTTTATGAAGATTGAACTTGTGGTTCAAAAGTTATGACAAGAAACGTGTTCTGAAGACTGTTTAATCTCACTCATGTTTCTCAGAGATGGCTAGACCGATTTTCATGAAATTAGTGTCAAATGGAAGGTCTAGTTGCCCTATAAGACTCTATTGATTTGTTTTGCAATCGGACTATTACTTTGCCTGTTATGTTTAAAAATGTGAAATCCACCTATGAAAAGAAACATATTCCGAAGACTACTTGGACTCACTCACTTTTCTCAGAGATAGCTGAACCGATGCTCACTAAATCAGTGTCAAATGAGAGGTCTAGCTACCTCATAACACTCTATTGAATTTTACTGTTATCGGACAACCGATTTGATCAATATTATTAATATTATTATCAGATGAGCAGGCTAAGGGTTAACTGATGAATTATGATTGAACACGTGGTTTCGAAGGTTGGCTGCCCTATACGTTCCCATTTTATTTGATTATAATCGAACTTAAGCAACCGTTATATATTAAATTGTTAAAAAAACAACTAAAGTCTATTATCTCAAAGACTACATGACTTATTTGAACATAACTAGTGTCATACGAACGAGTCATCTCTCGAACTTACAAATAACAAACTTCATAACAATTTGATATGTGGCTCAAAAGTCATGGAAAGAAAAGAAATTCAAAGACTATTTAAAACTATACCTGCTTTGATCGATATATGTGGCCTCAACATAATTTAAATGTGGTATCGTACTATTTGAACGTTCCAAATTTATTGATTCCTTGCGATGTGTTAAAAGTTTGCAAATGCACGACGAATCGGCCATAGGATATGATCAAAGTCGAATAACAAATCGTTTGTAATGATTGGTTTTATCGAAATGACAACATTCCGTTTTTTGGCTTCTTTACATCGCCTTAATTATGAATATATTCATATTGTGTGGTATTCGGTCATTTTCAGTAGATTTTCTGGTATCAATCTGACACCGGAAATACACATATTGGGAGGTATTTAGTTATTTTGGTTGTTTTCCAGAAACTAAAAGTGGTCGTCTTCAAATTCAAAATGGTGTCCAGGGTCAATGTTTGGTTTCTATGCATCATCTCGATTACGGAAATATCCATGTTGAGTATTATTTGGTCATTTTCGACTGCTTCCTAAAAGTTGCCATTTTGCAATTCAAAATAGTGCCTGAGGTCAATTGTTAGCTCATTGCATCATTCTAGTTCCAGAGATACTCATATTGGATGGTATTTGGTTATTTTAGGCTGTTTTTCACAAACCGGAAGTCGCCATCTGGGATTTCAAAATGGTATTTAAGATAATTTCTAGCCTCTGAGCGTCATTCTGGTTGAAGAAACACCCATATTGGGTGTAATTCGATAATTTTCGGCTGTTTCCCAGGAGCCGGAAGTCGTCAACCTAGAATCCAAAATGGGATGTGTGGTCGATTTCAGCTGCTGTGTATCATTCTAGATCCGGAGATACTCATGTCAGACGGAAATCGGCCATTTTTGGCTGTTTTCCAGTAACCAGAAGTTGCCATCCTACAATTCATAGTGGTGTTTTTGCAACATTCTGGCTCCGGAGATACTCATATTGGGTGGTATTTGGTCACTTTGGGCTGTGTTTCAAAAACCCAAAGTTGTCATTTTGAACTTTAAAATTGCCTGTGAAATCAATTTCTGTCATCTGGGCGTAATTCTGGTTCCGAAAACATTCATATTGAATGGTATTTGGTCATTTCCGGCTGTTTGCCAGACACCGTAAGTCACCATCTTAAAATTCAAGATTGTGTCTGTGATCAATTTTTAGCTTCTGTGCATCTTTCTGGTTCCGGAGATACTCATATTTAATGGGAATCGTCCATTTCAGGCTGATTTCCAGAAACCGGAAGTTGCCATCTTACAATCCAAAATGTTGCCTGAGGTCGATTATGGAACATATTTGTTACCACTAAAACATTCACCTGACAAATATGGTTCCATTTAGTTGGTTAGCTCTCGAGATGTGCAGAAATTTGTGTTTCATTTGTATGGCATCCCTCCCTTCCAAAAGAAGGAGGGGTGTCAAAACATTATGGACATATTTTTTACCCCATTTTACCCATCTACATGCCAAATTCGGTTTCATTTGCTTGGTTTGTTCTTGAGTTGTGCAGAAATTTATGTTTCATTTGTATGGGACCCCTCCCTCCCAGAAAAGGGAGGGGTCTCAAACTATCATAGGAACCTTTATCGGCAGCAAAAACCCCTACATACAAATTTTCACGCCGATCGGTTCGGTAATTTTCGAGCCTATATGGATCAGACAGACAGACAGACCGGATTGCATTTTTATATGTATAGATTACAACATCAATATTTTTTAAGAGTGAATATACATTGATGGATTGAAGCGTTCATGTAAATCTATTTTTACAAATAAAAATTTGAATGAGAAAGGCTGGGTCTGACCGCTAGGTGGATTAATTTAGGTTTTTTCGAGAAGAAGAAGCTCCTAAGGATCGAAAGTTTGAACACTAACGCGCCCCCTGGCTGCACCACTGCCTTACATTTATACTCTAAACTAAATACATTGTACCACCACACAATAAAAATTTCAATTACAAATTATCCAATCTTTTTTTCTCTCATTGCAAGGTAAAGCAAGTTTCCAACCGTAAAATTTCAAATAAAAAGTGTAGCATTTTTATTTTGATGATTTTTTAACAAAAATAAGTTTCTAGATCTGGGCCTCAATTCTCAGTCATAAAATTTCAAAACAGTTGTTTATTTTGTGTTCCACACACATGCCTTTATTGGAATAAAACATCCAAAAATATATATTGTAAATTTGCTAAAGGCTGATTTTTACGACCTTCTATTGAAATTGGCATGCCAAAAGACTTAAGCATGGGTTTATTCTCGGGCTCCCCCACCACTTACCCTTCCTTTACGCTGAATTCTATAATACCTTCAATAAAACTTGCTAGAAGGACGCATGACGAAACTTCTCCAAAGAATCATAATTGGCAATATTTGGCAGGAGGAAGGAGGCTCGGTATACTTACTACAAGCGTGTAAATGGAAGGGTAAAATCACATTACACACAAGAACGGATCACGGTGCTCCCACAGACCGTTATCATAAAAAAATGCACCAAAGAATCTGAGTACACCATACGATTTGTTATGACGTCCAGAACCTCTGGACAAAATTTCGAAATCATCGTACGGTACATTTTTGAGTAATGCGCTTTTGAAGGTCATAAAGTACAAAAAAGTAATATAAAAACGACGAAATACTTATTGTAAAGCACGTTTTTCAACCACCATTTTATGAAATAACTTCTAAATTAGTTTCAACACATTCCAAGGGTTATATTTCAAGACATTAGCAATTGGTGGAAAGATTTATTTGAAAATCCCACAGTGCACAGTGGTCAAAACTCGAAAAATCGTGATCGTTCTAGATTTGACTGTGAAAAACTGATTTTATGTACTCAATGTCTTCAGCAAAATTGTATCATAGAACAAGGCCTTATTTTTGGCGTTTTTGGTTTTTCGATCAATCCACCTAACAGTTAGATAAAAAAAATAGCTTTTCTAATTTTCAATATACCAGATTGCTTCCTTCAGCAAAGTTGTGGAAAATTTTAAAAGAAAAAAACAATTGCTGAATACTGCGATGTCCTATCTGTACGTTGGACACGACAAAATAGAGTTTGTTGGGAAACACCCCTCCTTAAAATCAGTTTTTTGTCTATACTTTGTCTGTAATGGTCAAAACAATGCAAAATGTTCTAAGATTTTATTCATTCAACTAAGATTCTCTCAAGACAAAAAACTGATTTTAAAGAGGGGTGTTCTACAAAAAACTCTATTTTGTCATGTCCAACGTACAGATAGGACATCGCAGTATTCAGCAATTATTTATCTTTCAAAATTTTCCACAACTTTGCTGAAGGAAGCTATCTGGTATTGTGGCGGTCTTGATTGGTAACCCTACCAACTCGCCTCGTTGTAATCACCGACCAGGTAACTCTCGACATCACAACGTAACTCATTCTCAACCTCACACGATCTCTCGATCTTCGACAATCGATCGACAGATACACGACACTCAAACCATCTCATGTACATATGTAAAATATAATTAGTATTAAACTACCTACTAACGAGAGCACACGCGTTATATCAATCGTACACAGCAACCGAAAAATCCCCAAATTGGTGACCCCGACGGAACAGTATTCGTATTCCGTATCGAATTCCGTATTTTTTACACCACGTTTCGTGATCCGCGATAATCCGCGCTAAAGAAATTTTCGGCTAAGTAAAATCCATTCCAAAAAGTGAAACACGATTTTGTGAAACAGCCGCCATGACAGAACCCGGCGAAGAGCCTGACGTGAAGATCGAGACCGGTGAACCGACGGTTATCGCGAAGATTAATTACCCTGATTTTGATCCGGACGATGTCGACACTTGGTTTATTTGCCTGGAAGCCGCGTTTAGTGTAAACCAGGTCAAACACGACAAGCAAAAGTTTTACGCAGTGATAGTGGCTCTTGGACCACGTGCGAAATTTTTTCATTCCGCCATCGCGAAATGTAACGATTCCTCGAACAATGATCGGTTCGAAACAATAAAAGCCGCTGTCGTTGCACATTTTCGGCCATCTGAAACACAACGTTTAACCAGTCTGCTCTCTGGGATGACGCTTGGTGACCAGAAGCCAACTGTTCTATTGTCTGAAATGAAACGCTTGGGTGGTGACGGTTGTACGGACACAGTGCTTACGAATTTGTGGTTACTCGCGTTGCCCAGTATCGCCACACTCGAAAAACAAGCGGAAAATGCCGATAAAATAATGGAGGCACCGCGCAATGAAATTGCGGCGATTCAGTCCCCTGAAAAATCGTCGATTTCAAGCTTGGAGCAACGTATTGAAGCACTCTCCCGCCGTTTCGACGAAGTTCTTTCGCAAAATTCCCGACAACGAGGACGTTCTGCAAGTCGCCAAAAATCCCGTTCGCCTGGACGACGCGATGCGACCCCATCGCGTTCAAACGGAACTCGCCGTTGGATTTGCTGGTTCCACTACCGCCATGGGGTCCAGGCCCGTAAGTGTGAAAAGCAAAAAGGTGAGAACCCTAACGTTCCATGTATTTTTTACGACGGAAAGATGCCGGTCTACTCTCGTCCCGAAAAAAACTAAATGCCGGGTCTCTACCCGAACCAAAAATAAATCAACATGATATACCGTCCCCCGACTCCAACCCAACCGTGAATATCCGAAGAATCCACGTTCACGACCAACAGATATCTCAGCAGTTTCTCATAGACACGGGTGCCGACATTTCAGTTGTACCCCCCTCTCCGCACGAGCTTCTCCGTCCTGCAAAATCCCACCAACTCTTCGCTGCCAATGGAAGCCCAATCCAGACGTACGGGACGAAACGCCTCTCTTTCGATACAGGCCGTTCTTTTGTTTGGGTTTTCACCGTTGCCGATGTCAATTCACCCATCATCGGTGCGGATTTCTTGAAGCATTACGATCTGTTGGTGGACCTGAAGCACATAAATTGATTGACAATCAAACTCGCCTGGAAATCAGAAACATCAATGCCGTCTCCGAACCCACCATAACCACTTTTGACGTGAACTTGCCGTTTGCTGACATCCTGAAGGAGTACCAAGACATCACCATCCTAAACATGAACCACCGTCCCACGAAAGCGAAAACCGTTCATCAAATTATTACCACTGGTCAGCCTGTATTTTCTCGTCCGCGACGTTTGCCGATCGATAAGCTGATTGAAGCGAGAGCGGAGTTCAGGTTTTTGATGGAGCAAGGTATCTGCCAACTTTCCAAAAGTTCTTGGGCCAGCCCTCTACACATGGTCAAGAAGTCTAACGGAAAATGGCGTCCTTGCGGGGATTACAGAGGTCTCAATGCAATCACGGTTCCCGATCGGTATCCCATTCCGCACATTCAGGATTTTTCCAACATCCTCCACAACAGAAAGATTTTTTCGTGCATCGATCTGCAGCGGGCCTACCACCAAATACCTGTGGCACCAGAAGATATCCCAAAAACTGCCATTACCACGCCATTTGGCTTGTTTGAATTTAGGTTCATGACATTCGGACTCCGTAATGCAGGGCAAACGCTGCAGAGGCATCTCCACGACATTTTGGGCGGTTTTGACTTCGTTTTGTATGGGATGATCTTTGTATCGCGTCCGATGACATTGAACAACACAAAAAGAATCTTCGCCTGGTGTTCGATCGACTGAGAGAGAACGGACTCACCGTCAATGCCGGCAAGTGCCAAATTGGCAAATCGGAAATTACATTTCTTGGCCATCTGATCACTCAAGATGGCATAAAACCTACACCCAGCAAGGTTGAAGCCATCATTAATTTTCCACGACCAGTGGTAGCGAAACAACTGAAGCGGTTCCTGGGGACAATTAATTTCTACCGCCGTTTCATTCCGCGCGCCGCAGTGAACCAACAAATTCTTCAGTCGATGATCCAAGGCAACGTTCGAAATGACAAAACACCTTTAAAGTGGGACGACATTACAATAGCCGCCTTTAGGCAAAGCAAACAGGACCTGGCAAACGTAACTCTTCTCGCGCATCCGTGTTGTGATGCCAAGTTAGCACTGGCAGTCGACGTATCCGGCACCGCAATTGGAGCGGTGTTGCACCAAATAACCGAAATAGGCTGTCAACCTCTCGCGTACTTCTCTCGTAAGCTGAGCGACAGCAAGCAAAAAGCCAGCACCTACGATCAAGAGTTGTTTGCGATATACGAGGCCGTGAAATATTTCAAGGACTCACTCACTGCTCGCGAGTTCTGCATATACACGGACCACAAGCCTCCCACCACAGCCTTCCAGCAGCGACCTGAACGAGCCAGCCCAACACAGCAACGGCATCTCAGTTTCATTAGCGAGTACACAACGGATATTCGCCATATACCTGACGAAGAAAACCGAGTTGCCGACATGCTGAGCCGCATCGAAGCCATACCGAGCTCCAGTCGTTCCTCAACGATCCACCCACCAATACTACGTTGGCACTTAAGGCACTCCAGTCTCCGTTGTCAACGATCCCGATGTATTGCGACATCTCTACTCCTGCGATCCGACCGTTCGTGCCCAAAAATTTTCGGAGGCAGATCATCCTGAAGCTTCATAGCGCATCTCATCCTGGTGTTCGTGCGACCACTCGTCTCGTGACGGACCGTTACGTGTGGCCTTCGGTGCGACGCGATTGTAAAAACTTTGTCAATCGTTGGATCTCCTATCAGAAATCAAAATTCATTCGTCACAACAGAGCACCAATTATCCAGATCGCCACACCAGACGATAGGTTCTCACACATCCATATGGATTTGATCGGACCATTACCACCATCGGACGGGAACGCGTATTGTCTAACGATGATCGACAAGTTTACGCGTTGGCCCGAAGTAATCCCGATCCCCAACATGACCGCAGTCACAGTCGCGCGAGCTTTCTTCAATGGATGGGTTGCGCAATTCGGAGTTCCCAAAAATGTCACTACGGACCTTGGAAGGCAGTTCGAGTCTGAACTCTTCCAAGAACCTGCTCGGTGTCAGCCACTTGAAAACAACGCCTTA
This sequence comes from Wyeomyia smithii, assembly GCF_029784165.1. Taxonomy (NCBI): domain Eukaryota; kingdom Metazoa; phylum Arthropoda; class Insecta; order Diptera; family Culicidae; genus Wyeomyia; species Wyeomyia smithii. The sequence continues at coordinate 95,406,877 of NC_073696.1, forward strand.
CCATCCCCAAGCAAATGGGCAAATAGAACGGTGCCACCGACAGCTTAAGGCCGCAATCATGTGCCACCAAAACTCAAAGTGGACAGAAGCGTTGCCTATCGTACTCCTCGGAATGAGAACCGCCCTCAAGGAAGATCTTAATGCATCCGTCGCAGAAGCAACCTATGGAACCACCCTACGACTCCCCGGAGAATTCTTTTCCGAAACTACCAGCAAGGCTATAGTACCAGAGTTCGTCACTCAACTAAAAAAGCAAATGACGAGTCTTCGCCCAACTCCAACAAGCAACCACGCCAAGCCATCGGTATTCCTGCAAAAAGATTTGAGCACCTGCAGCCACGTTTTCGTGAAGATCGGCGCCGTGAAACCACCACTGACGCAACCATACCAAGGGCCGTTCCGAGTACTTCGTCGGAAAAAGAAAGTTTTCATCGTCTACATTAATGGCAAACAATCATCAATCTGCGTCGATCGCCTGAAAGCAGCCTTTATCGAAGCCGACGAACAACCACCGAAACAAACGGATACCACCGAACCCCCAGCGTACCAAACCCGGTCTGGCCGCCGTGTACGGATCCCTCGAAGGTATTGGAAAAGTTAAGGGGGAAGTACTGTGGCGATCTTGATTGGTAACCCTACCAACTCGCCTCGTTGTAATCACCGACCAGGTAATTCTCGACATCACAACGTAACTCATTCTCAACCTCACACGATCTCTCGATCTCTCGATCTTCGACAATCTATCGACAGATACACGACACTCAAACCATCTTATGTACATATGTAAAATATAATTAGTATTAAACTACCTACTAACGAGAGCACACGCGTTATATCACTCGAACACAGCAACCGAAAAATCCCCAAAGTATATTGAAAATTAGAATAACTATTTTTAATATCTAACTGTTAGGTGGATTGATCGAAAAACTAGAAACACCAAATTAAGGCCTTGTTCTATGAAACAATGTTGCTGAAGAAATTGAGTACACAAAATCAATTTCTTACAGTCAAATCTAGAACGATCACGATTTTTCAAGTTTTGACCACTGTGCACTGTGGGATTTTCAAATAAATCTTTCCACCAATTGATAATGTCTTAAAATATAACCCTTGGAATGTGTAGAAACTATTTTGGAAGTTATTTTATAAAATGGTGGTTGAAAAACGTGCTTTACAATAAGTATTTTGTCGTTTTTATATTACTTTTTTGTTCTTCACGACCTTCAAAAGGGCATTACTCAAAAATGTACCGTACGATGAATTTGAAATTTTGACCAGAGATTCTTGACGTCATAACGAATCAAATGGTGTACTTAGATTTTTTGGTGCATTTTTTTATAATAACGGTCTGTGGGAGCACCGTGCGGATAAAACAATAATAATAAGCATGTCACTTCTCAATAGCGGTATTGCTAATAATTGAAGTGCGGGATACAGCAGACATCCGGGCATTCGATCAGCAATAGATCAACCATTCTGGTCGCAGTGAGTAAGTCCATATAGGAAAAAAGAGCGCTTTTTGGATTTACAGAAAGTATTCGACACTTCAAATCACTCCTTTTTTTTAATAAACTCGAATGCTATGGAATTAGGGGTATTGCAAACGATAGAATTCGTAGCTATTCATCAAATACAAAATAGTTCATTTCCATTGATCTGTGCAAAGGTTTCTTGATGCCTATTGAAGTGGGCGTCCCGCAAGGAAGTAATATAGATCCGCTTTTATTCCTTTTGTATGGTAATAGCTTGTACAGGCTCCGGTTAACAGGGATCCTACGTCCCTTTGCAGGTGATACTAATTTCAAAATTCTACGAAATGTCATTGGACATCGCTCCCCGACGATTCTGGTTCCGGAAATACCAATTTTAAGAGCTTTTCAACATCATCCAATTACATCAAATTTTTGAAATTTATGAACATAAGATCGAACAGCATGTTTCGATCTCTAGCCATCATCTTACGGCCTTCAGACATGACCGAGGACCTGAAAATCATGGAACTCATTCATAATCCCCTAATGCATGAAAAATCTTGACTTCCTTACTCCTAACTTTTTTCAATATTTTAAAGCCATTTTCTTCATACAAAAAAACACGTATGCCAATTTTGGTGGAAACTTCAAGCATTACAAGGTTATGTTGGAACATGCATACATACATACAAAGCTTGACTTTTATATAAGAAGATTTATTGCGGACATTAGGTGAAGATGCAATGATCAACAATTCGAAAATAGACAGACTTTCAACCTCACTTTTTGCTTCAAGTTTTGAGCCATTGCCGATGTAGAAAAACAACCATAACACCTGGTTAAACTTTTGGACACCAATTTTCGATTTAGAAACCAGGAGTCGTTGTTTGGATTTCAAAATGGTGTCGAACACCGGCTATAGAAAAATCAATATTAAAGAGTATTCAAACATTCTCCCCAGATTAACATCAAGTTTAGGGGTAAGCGGGGTAAGACCGCCCCCTTAAGCAATTCTGTTTATAGAAAAAAAAGTTGCGGCTGCAATTTCATTTTTTCTTCGCTAAGAGGTTCTTCTATTCAATACCCGCATTTAAAAAATAAGAACTGAAATATTTTTGTTTATTTTCTAGTTTTTTTTTTTTTTTGCAGATCTTTTTCATGCGGGGTAAGCCCTCCCACCAGCGGGGTAAGATCGCCCACCATTTTTTTGAGGATAAACAATATTTTTAGGGCCGAAACGGTTGATTCTATTGACAAAGTTGTAGATGGTATTTTTTTTTTTTAAATAAAATATACACTGTGTAAAATCTGAAAAAAAAATTTTTTCTAAGTTCTAACTTATTTTGTTTTCTGATTATTCAAGTTCAAATCAATGTTTAGGTAACTTTTTTGGTTTTCAAAATAAATAGATTTTTCAGAATTGGGGTTTTTCAAGATATTGAGTTCATAATATACCTATCTTTAAGCTAAAAATTAAAACTCATTAAACCTATCTGTATGATTCTTTTGAAGACTTATTATGTATAGAAAAATACTAATAATTATTATTTCTTTTATTTATATTTTCAATTTTCTATGTTTTTTTTTTTTTTTTTTTTTGAAGAACAAAATTACCAACGACTCTATACACCAAATAAACCGTCAAAAAAAATTCTTCACAAAAATTGAGCTATTAATATTTCTATTACTCCATGATCCAACAACCATAAAATTTTAGCTTACCTTTTGTAGATTTTACAGGCAAAAACATGTTTTTTTCAAAAAAAATTGAAAAAAAAATATATTTTGAATGCTATTTCTATATTTTTTCTTTAAATTTTTTTAGAGTGTGTACTTTTTTCAAAAGTAAAAAACTACTATTTGCAATTCTGCCGAAGACGTCATACCTATCAAACACACCGTCCTGGCTCTAAAATTATTTTGGTTCATTAACACCATTTTCACACAGCTTTACTTTTTTCAAAAATAAGTCTTGTTAAAATATATTACTAGAAAAGCTTAAACCAAATCGAAAATGGTCGATTAACATCGATGTCTTATGTGGCTTGAAGTTGCTTTACTGATCCTGTAAATATTCCCTTTGTAGTGTCGAGGCATTTGGGTCTTGAAGTAAAACAACAAGCAGTTGGATTCGTGGCGGTTTTACCCCTTGTATAGTGGGCGACTTTACCCCCAGTGGAACATTTTCATATTTGACCGAAAAAGTAGTCAAAATTACAAGATTACTCACGGCCTTCGATATTTCCGAAAGAAGATAGATTCAGGCAAGCGATTAAACGTATATTCACGAACAAAACAATAGATTTTTAGACTGAAAAACCTTAAGTCCCGTTGCCGCAAAACAATAGCGCATTGACTGGTTGCCAGCTGAAAGGTTGTTTTTGATTATTTCTGCGACCGTTCGTGCACTATCAAAACAGAAAAACGTGCAAAATGTTATGTAATTATACTATAATAGACACGTTAAAGAAATTTTTCAATTACTTTATAACTTGGTAGTAAAACTACGGTGGGCGGTCTTACCCCGCAGGGCGGTCTTACCCTGTTTACCCCTACTAGAAAACGGAAGTCACCATCTCGGATTTTAAAGTAGCGTTAATTTACGGTTTCTAGATATGGCTCTGGGTCCGGAAATACTAATATTTTGGGCTATTCACTTTGATGTTAACTTTCCGAATATCTCGTTCGTCAATTTGAATAAAAAATGACGGCGAACATCGATACTCGCTCTTTCGAAGTCATCCCAATTCTGACAATGCCAATTTACATCCAAAGCGATTTTCACAAAATTACAGAAGCCGGATAATAGCATTTTGAATTTCAAAACCTCGAAAAACAATGGTCTTATCTGATTCAATAGATATTTTTGATCGACATAATATGAAACCAAGAAATCTTCTGAACATATAAAAATGCAGCTCTGTCTGTCTGTCTGTCTGTCTGTCTGTCTGTCTGATCCATATAGGCTTGGAAACTACTAAACTGATCGGCGTGAAATTTTGTATATAGAAGTTTTAGGGGCCGAGAAAGGTGACTAAGGTAGTTCGAGACCCCTCCCTCTTCTGGAAGACAGGGGTCCCATACAAATAAAACACATACATCTCGAAAACTAACCTAGCAAATGGAACCAAATTTGGCATGTGGATGTTTTTGGGAGTAACAAATTTATCCATATTGATTCGACACCCTTCCCTTTCCTGGAAGGAAGGAGTTCCGTGTAAATGAAACACAAATTTCTGCACATCTCAAGAACTAACCAAATGAATGACATCAAATTTGGCAGGTGGATGTTTTTATGGGTAACAAATATATCCATAATGGTTTGACACCCCTCCCTTTTCTGTAAGGGAGGGGTTCTGTACAAAGGAAACACAAATTTCGCACAGCTCGAGAACCAATCAACCAAATAGAACCAAATTTGACATGTAAATGTTTTTAGAGGTAACAAATATATCCATAATGTTTCGACACCCCTCCTTCTTCTTAAAGGAGGGGTTCCACACAAATTTCTGCACATCCGGAGAAATAATCAAGTTAATGGAACCAAATTTGATATGTTGAGACACCATTTTGAATTTTAAGATGGCAACTTCTGAGAAACAGCCGAATACTAAAGGGTGATTTTTTAAGAATTTGGTTTTTCTTTTGAAAAAAAAGACGCATCAAAATTACAAAACTGTATGAAATCTTTATTTGAGCCGATAAGTTGGTTTATGCCATGTACTTTTTAAAGATAATTTCATTCGAATGTTGGCCACGGCCACATTTTAAATAGTCCATACGAAAAGTCCAATTTTGGGTCACTTGTTCGAGCATTTCGGCTGGTATCTCGCGAATAACGCGTGTAACGTTGTCTTCCAAGGCTGGAATTGTTGTCGGGTTATCCGCATAGGCGAGAGACTTAACGTAGCCCCACAAAAAATAATCTAGCGGTGTTAAATCGCATGATCTAGGCGGCCAATTTACCGGTCCCTTTCGTGAGATGAATTGCTCACCGAACTCATTCCGCAAGATGTCCTTTGATTCGCGCGATGTGTGACATGTTGCTCCGTCTTGCTGAAACCACATTTCAACAAGACCCAGCTCTTCCATTTCCGGCAAAAAAAAAATCAGAAATCATCGCGCGATAGCGAGCGCCATTGGCTGTAACGTTGCGATTTTGATCATCTTTGAAGAAGTACGAACCAATGATGCCTCCAGCGTGTAAACCGCACCAAACCGTGCATTTTCCTGGGTGCAGTGGCGAATCTTGTATTGCCTCTGGTTGCTCTTCGATCCAAATGCGGTAATTTTGCTTATTAACACACCCATTCAACTATTTAAATTATGACGACCATAAAATGGTCGTAATGCGCGGAAAACATTTTTCACAGAGGACGAATTTTGGTAATAAAATTCGATTATTTATAAGCGTTGTTCAGGCGTAAGTCTGTTCATGGTGAAATGGCAAACCATACTGAGTACATTAGACTTTGACAGCTGTCAGAATTCCCGCATGAACTGTCAAATCTGAATACACGAAAAACCAAATAGCAAAAAAAACACCCTTTACTACATATGGATCTCTCCGTAATCGAAATAATGTATGGAAGCCAAGCATTGACCCTGGACATTATTTTGAATTCGAAGATGACCACTTTCAGTTTCTGGAAAACAACGAAAATAACTGAATACCACCCAATAATGATAGAATTTCCGGAGTAGAGGTGATGTACGAAAGGCGAAAGTCGAGGATGTTGTCATTCCGATAAAACCAATTATTTCAAACGATATAAACAAATCGCAAGAAATCAATGAATTTGAAATGTTTAAAATTATTAAATTAAACACAAAAATAGGCGGGACGAAGTTTGCCGGGTCAGCTAGTATAAAATAAAATCATATTGGTTCTAGGTATAACCATGACTATACCCCGAAAAGATGTCTAAATGGCGTATTCTGGTATCTGGAAAGCTGTTATGGAAATGTGATATGATACCTAATAAATAAATTTTTAGAAAGGACATAACTCATTAACAGCGAAAATTGGTGTCTGATGCCATTTTGAATTGACTATATTATTCAAAAACATTATTCTTATAAAGTTTTTGCATCTTTTACACGTGAGAAATTTTTTGAAGATCTTAAGTATGGTAGCAGCCTTCTTACTGGGAGAATAATGGTAGAGCTGTCGTTAACGAGGGCAATAGAGCATCATCATTATCAACATTTAAGATTATTTTCATTACCATACCGGATTAACGAAATGGCACGGCATGTCAATCAGGTGAAAAATTATGGATTCCATAGGAGCACCTCAGTAACTTCTGAGCCACAATAACAACAAGTACTAATGTGGAATCCCAAGCAAGATCGGGTACTCAGCTAGTTTAAATAAAATTCGATTTTTGGTGTTAACTTATAGCAGAAATTTACTTCTTCTATAATGATCACTCATAACAGTAATAAAAGATGGGCTACGTGTGATTAGTTGAATGACTTTCTAAGACATTTAATGAAATTTATAAAGCCCTGTTGAAACAATGGTACTTACTTTGCAAGCTGAACAATGTACAGAAACGAAGCTGAATCTCCTCGACACCGATCTCGAAGCGATTTTAATGTGCGCAATTTTTTTTCCAAATGAGTTGACAAAACGCAACCCTATTCAGAATACTACGGAACCAAGCCCTCCAGGTAGGGCAATTATTTTTACACTCCAATAACCAACTCAAGCATGGCCTAGATTTGGAACCAGAAAAGAATCCCATATTATTCGCTTCGCTTGTATCTTTACACGACGAGAAAATGTTCCCATCCCGCCAGTCTGGTTGTCTTAATGGATGCGGTGCATTGCAGTGAACATGGGTTGAATGTACCCTTCCCTGGTAAGTTTTCGTCCAATGAATATCTATTGAGAGTTGTGAAATTAATTAATGCTTATCAATTAGCGCCGTGAGTAGTTTATAATGTTCATTCCGCCTACCGGTGGGACCAAATTGAAACAACGGTCGGCTTCTAGTCAATTCATATTTATTTGAGCATTCGCTATGATTATGTGTGAGCGTGCGGCTTTTTTTTATTATTCAACAGTTACAATTGATGCCGACTACAAGAGCCGTTCTGTTTGCATATAAGCAACATTATCAGAGATTTATTATTTTAATGCATTTCAGTTCTGACAGCGAGAGTATTAGATTGGAAGATAAATAAATTAATTACACTCGATTCTCTATATTTACATTACCAGATGGTGGACTCATAACGACATTACACGGAAAAAGTTGCACAAAAATAAACACAATCGCGCAGTACACAGCTATATTAACCATTTTGATTTTTGTTTCCGACTACAATTATTGTATATGTCAAATTCTCCATAAATTAATTGAGGTGGTAACCCACATATCAACGTCACAAAAAGGGGTAGAGCTGTACGAATATGGTTGCTTGCGGTTCAGTATTTTTCTTTCCAATTTTGGCAAACCTAATTAAAATTTTCCACATAATTGAAAACGATTGCTAAGTTACTACGCAATAGCGACAAAAATTAGTTCAAATAATTCACATTTTTGCCCCAGCATTTGACAAACAGAGCCATAATTCAATGATAAGAGATACTCTGGGATCAGCAGTTACGAGCAAGCGCCGAACATTAAAGCATCCTATTATTCAGTACGTTCGAACAGAAGCAATTTACATATACAACATTGACTACCATTGTCTGTGCCGTTCTCATTTGCCAACATCAATATGATTGCCATTATCGTAGACTCAACATCGCAGTAATTGATTGTTCCGCCCATTCATACCAATTTTCCACGTAAAGCCAACAAGCAAATAAAACCTAACGTGCCGGAGGGCAAATTAAACTTCACACCACTTTGCCTAGTGGGAGTTTGTGCCTCGGGAAGGTTGAATACATACTCGTATCTCTACTGTTTTTATTACATCACAAATTAATGTTGCGATATTTCTGATGTGCCATTTCTGCAGTTAACTTTAAACAGTCAATATGTTTAGATCATGTCACTAGACTAGATCCTGGCTATGTAAAACGCCTAAAACTCTCTATCACCTACAGTGTCTTTTTAATTGATATATGTATGCCTCTCCCGGGGGAAGCATATCAGGACCAGAAACCACTTCGCTAGAAATAGTTATTCACAGTTACAGTTGCAGCATGCCGGTGAAATTCAGTTGTCCCGCTTGAAGATTCCCTTAGCGTCACTCCGCACGTTCACGGCATCCGGGTTTACGCAGGTGGGGATAGCGTTGGACCATTTGCCATTCTTGAGACATTTCAGCATTTTGGCTCCCCGCAGCTCCAGTCCGGCGTCGCAGGTGAATGTGATACTCTCGCCGATCGAGTAGTAAAACTTGACCGATGACATCCGGCCACTGATGGCTGTACCCGGGTACGAGCAGGCTTGCACACCTGGAAAAAGGCGAGGGGAATCGGATTCTTTTATTGAGATTAAGAGTAAAATAGAGATGCCAAAGACGTTACACCGATCAAACAAACCTGTGTAATTATCAATAGCATTTTTAACATCAACTATTATAACAAAAAAAAAGTTATAAAAAAACATCTTACAGAGAATTTTTACTCACATTTCGGTAAGCCTCCCGACCATCGCCCGTTATCCTGGCAGGCAATAATTGGCTGACCTTGCATCATGTACTCGGGATTACAGTTGAATTGTACTACATCTCCAGCCCTGTAAGGTGGCGTCCCCTGAGCATAGCCATTCTGCGGCGCCCCCGGATGAAAACATTGAACCTCTGAAAACCACTGTATCAAACACACCGCTCAACGTGAAAACATATTTCAACCAACATACCAACACACGTCGGAAACGGACCTCCCCATTCCCCGGAAGGTAGACAGATGGCTTCGCTAGGTCCTCTCAGCCCGTATCCGGGAGGACAAGAAAAGGCCGCTCGCCCACCGACTTCACGAGAAAGAATGGCTACTCGAGGGGCGGAACCGTTACTGCTCGCTTGAATTGGAACCTCTCCACACTCGACGCTTTCGCAGACTGGCAACGGTGCACTCCAATTTCCGCTCGGCAAACAAGTGCTTTCTGGTGTTCCGATCAATGCGTTTCCGTTCGTGCACGAGAATAATACCCGCGTTCCCATCATGGTTTCTGTGGTACTTGCCGACAATCCTCGCCGAACTTGAATTTCGTTACAGTGAACGGGCTGTTGAAGAGAGGCATTATATTTTCAAAGCTGATGATGATGTACACTGTTTCTAAGTAGGTACCTTCACTATAACTTCCACAGAATGCGTATGTCTTGCCGGGGTAACACATGTGAAAATACCGGAATCATCCTTCACGGCGTGCATAATGCTAATCCGATACTCTAGCTGTGGATCTCGACCTTCGTCCGAGCTCCACCCTTCCGGATATTTTCTGTAGTCGTGACTTACGTTCCATTTGGGATTTCCGAAACGTCTCATCCACAGGCACTCCAAATGTACCGTTGTTCCCGGGTAAACGATCAATTTTCCATCATTACTCTGGGCAATCGGGCCGTTCTGGTGACGAATTAAAATGGTAGGTGGCTTCTCCACTGAAAACGAAACAAAGCTTGATTTTTTGAATGACTTTTGACATTAGTTTTTCGTTGATAGAAATTAGTAATAAGTTAAGAGTTACTAACTCAAGAGTTACTAACCCAAGCTACGTTAAGCTTACTTGCATAATCATTCTCCTGGTTCAAACCAAAACAAGACGGTTTCTGGCCAGTCCACTCCGAATGGACGCAAGTCCGTACGCTCGTTCCAATCATGGCGTATTTGCCAATGTCTACGCATCTAAAAGTATAAAGCATAAAAAAATAACAACTAATTGAATCACTTTGCTCAATACGAAAAAAAAAAAACCTAAATTAATCCACCTAGCGGTCAGACCCAGCCTTTCTCATTCAAACTTTTATTTTTAAAAATAGATTTACATGAACGCTTCAATCCAATAAATGTATATTCACTCTTAAAGTTCTAAAATATTAATGTTGCAATTTATACATATAAAAATGCAGTCCGGTCTGTCTGTCTGATCCATATAATCGAAAACTACCGAACCGATCGACGTGAAAATTTGTATGTAGGGGTTTTTGGTGCCGATAAAGGTTCCTAAGATAGTTTGAGACCCCTCCCTCTTCTGGAAGAAAGGGGTCCCACACAAATGAAACATAAATTTCTGCACATCTCGAGAACTAATCAACTAAATGGAACCGAATTTGGCAGGCAAATATTTTTAGTGGTAAAAAATATGTCCATAATGTTTTGACACCCATCCTTTTTTTGGAAGGGAGGGGTGCCATACAAATGAAACACAAATTTATGCACATCTCGAGAACTAACCGAGTAAGTGGAACCAAATTTAGCATGCGAATGATTTTTGGGGTAACAAATATGTCCATAATGGTTCTCTTCTATAAGGGAGGGGTCCCATACAACGCGCGAACTAATAAATTAAATGGAACCATATTTGGCAGGTGAATGTTTTCAGTGGTAACAAATATGTTCCATAATCGACCTCAGGCAACATTTTGGATTGTAAGATGGTAACTTCCGGTTTCTGAAAAACAGCCAAAAATGGCCGATTTCCACCGAATATAATAATACTAGAATCTAGGATGATACACAGGAGCTGAAATCGACCACAGATACCATTTTGAATTCTAAGATGGCGACTTCCGGTTTCTGAAAAACAGCTGAAAATGACCAAATACCACCCAATATGAGTATTTCTTTTACCAGAATGATGCTTAAAGGCCAGAAATTGTCTCCAAATACCATTTTACCGGTTTCTGAAAAACAGCGGAAAGTGAGCAAATACCACCCAACATGGGTATCTCCGGAATCGTAATGATGCACTGAAGCCACAAATCGACTTCAGACAACATTTTGAATTGTATGATGGCAATTTCCGGTTCCTGGAAAACAGCCTGAAATGGACGATTCCCATTAAATATGAGTATCTACGGAACCAGAATATTGCAAGAAGCTAAAAATTTACCTCAGACACCATTATGAATTGTAGGATGGCCACTTCTGGTTTCTGGAAAACAGCCAAAAATGGCCAATTGCCGTCTATCGGGAGTATCTCCGGATCTAGAATGATACACAGCAGCTGAAATCGACCACAGACCCCATTTTAAATTCTAGGTTGGCGACTTACGGCTCTTGGGAAACAGCCGAAATGATCGAATAACACCCAATATGAATATATTCAGAATTAAGGCGATGTACAGAACCCAAAAGTCGAGGATTTGTTATTTGACTTTGATCATATCCTATGGCCGATTCGTCGTGCATTTGCAGATTTTTAAAACATCGCAAGGCATCAAAGAATTTGAAAATTTCTAATAGTACGATACCACATTTAAATTATGTTGAGGCCACATATACTGATCAAAGCAGGTATAGTTTTAAATAGTCTTTGAATTTCTTTTCTTTCCATAACTTTTGAGCCACAAATCAAATTGTTATGAAGTTTGTTATTTGAAGGTTTAAGAAATGACTCGTTCGTATGACACTAGTTATGTTCAAATAAGTCATGTAATCTTTGAGATAACAGACTTTCGTTGCTTTATTAACAATTTAATACATAACGGTTGCTTAAGTTCAATTATTATCAAATGAAATGGGAACGTATAGGGCAGCCAAACTTTGAAACCACGTGTTCAATCATAATTTATCAGTTTACCCTTAACTAGCCCGCTCATCTGATAATAATATTGATCAAATCGGTTGTGTAGTTTCTGAGATAATGAAGTTTCGTGATTTTCATATTTCGGTACATTACAGACGACGTTACAGTCCGATAACAGTAAAATTCAATAGGGTGTTATGAGGCAACTAGACTCATTAATTGACACTAATTTTGTTAAAATCGGGTCAGCCATCTCTGAGAAAAGTGAGTGAGTTCAAGTAGTCTTCGGAATATGTTCCTATGAAAAGCTGGATTTCACATTTTAAAACATAACAGGCAAAGTAATAGTCCGATTGCAAAAAAAATCAATAGGGTTTAATGGGGCAACTAGACCTTCCATTAGACGCTGATTTTATGAAAATCGGTTCAGCCATCTCTCAGAAACATGAGTGAGATTAAACAGTCTTCGGAACACGTTTCTTTTCATATCTTTTGAACCACAAGTTCAATCTTTATAAAATTTCAAATGTTAAGGGTATTTCTGGTAACCCGTTCATTTGAAACCAATTTTGTTTAAATCGGTTGTGTAGTTTTCGAGATAATGAAGTTTCATGATTTTTACATTTTGGTACATAACCTCCAAACTAAAAATCCGATTACAATTAAATTGAATAGGGTCTTATGGGACAACAAGCCCTTTCATTTGCAATTAACTTCATGAAAATCGGACCAGCCATCTCTGAGAAAAGTGAGTGAGAATAAATATCTGCACATACACACACACACACACACACACACACACACACACACACACACACACACACACACACACACACACACACACACACACACACACATATATATATATATATATATATATATATATATATATATATATATATATATATATATATATATATATATATATATATATATACAGAAAATGCTCGTCGAGCTGAGTCGAGTGATATATGCCATTCGGCCCTTTGGAGCACTTTTATACTTTCGGTTTTGCAAGTGATTGCTATACCTTTCTAGGAGAAAGGCAAAAAGGCAAAAACATTATCGAAGGCCCTTAAAGTACCAATAACAACATTCCATTCTAGCAAGTATCCATGGAAAGCAAAAGAATACTCAACGATCATCAGCCTAGCAGAAGTAGGTTTATAACGTGGCTTTGTTCGGTGATCAATTGGCTAGTGCCGGGAAGTACAGTCAATTTGTTATCCCCATCTAAATATAAACCAGCAGCGGAAGAAAAGGAATGACAGGGGGAACTGCCTAACTGGCAACAGATAGATAACGGCCGTACTTGAAAAAAATCGCAAAAGCATGAAACGCGAGAGGCGGCTGGTGGGGCTGATCAAGAGGAAAATTAGGGCTATCATCGTTAGTACCTTTTATCAACGCGGGAAAATATCGTTTGAATGGATTGTTTGAGAATCTTTTTCACAGAAGATTTAACTTTAACATTGATAAACGCTTCGTGAGAGGGAAAATGCTGTTAGGTGGATGATATCGTTTTTTTGTTCTTTCAGTTAGGGAGGATGGAACTGCACTGTCTAGCATAAACACGACAACTGTTCAGGATATATTTCAAGCAGTAACAATCAGTCCGCGTGAATAGTTTCACCAGACAAGACGTACTCTGTTCTGTGTCTGGAAACAAAACTGACCAATCATTCGTTGTTTATCGTGCCAAGTCGAGTTCAGCACAGCACAGTTGAAACCACAATATGGACGAAGTTGATAAAAAGTTAAGGAATTTTTTAATAAACGCCAAAGCGAGTGGCGTTCAGTTAAATTGTTTGCCCTCGTTCGCCAAGCACCAGGAGATGCTAAAACGAGACTATTTACACTACAGTGGAACACAAAAGTGCAAACTCATTCTAGTGGTCGTTGTTTGCGCTTTTGGGAGGCACTATTTCAGCGAGTTGCTTGCAAATGAAGATGTAAATGAGACGAGAAAATTTTCTTGTGTTCCTTTTAATTATAAATTATTTTAATTTTCCATTACAATGCAGTGCATCTTGGGGATGCCCAACCAGCTACAAAAGGCCCTCCGTCCGCCGGAAAGCTGCAACTTTTGTCAGGACGTACGAAATGTGCCACGTATCGCCAATGTGGATCCAGACGAGTTTGAGCAAAAATACGCTTACTCGGGTGGGCCGGTAATTGTGACCGATGCAACGGCGAACTGGACAGCGACCGAATTCTTCGATTATTGGTTCTTCAAAGACATTTACCAAACATATGGTAAACGGAAGGGCGCTGCCAGATGCCAGTTTTTTCCGTATCAAACGGAATTTCGCAACATTTTTGAAGCTCTGAACTTAAGCGAAGCTCGGGTTAGTTATGCACCGGGACAGAAGCCTTGGTATTTCGGATGGAGCAACTGTGACCCGCAAATACTGAAAATATTGCGACGGCACTACGGTCGACCCTACTTTTTACCGAAGGCGTCCGAAAATAACGCCGTGGATTGGGTGTTCATGGGAGGAACCGGCCTAGGAGCGCATATGCACGTAAGTATGGCAGCTTTTTAGTCTGATGGGAGAGTGAAGTGTGACCTTCGATAATCAACGATTTTATTTCTTATTTAGATATGAATTGCTTATTTAGATATGAATTTGCATTTTCAAGTCGAACCTTATTTTGCATTAGCGATTTTATTTTTAAATAGGATATCATACAGAATATAGGTCAGAATTTTATTGTTTCCCACGGATACACTTTGAACCTATGGACATAAACAAAAATCGCAAATCTAAGTTACCAATATTTTTCCTGAATACATTTAAAATAAAACCTAGCAAAACATCTCCCAAAATAATTAAATATGTCCCCAAAAAAATTTATTCGTGTATTTCTAGTGTTTCATATGTGGAATTTTTAGAATGGTCTTTGTTTGTTCTCGAGTGATGCCCTGAAAACTGTCCAAGGAAATGTTTTAAAATTTATCTTGGTAAATGCTGTTTCGATTTTTTCCTTGTTCTCAAGACTTTTATTTTGTAAATTTTTGACAAAACTCAGTATCTGTAAAAAATTTATTAGAATTTTATTCATTTTAGTCATAATTGCGAACGCAGATGGCCGAATTTCATCTGGATAAAAGAGCAAAACCATGCCAAATGACCATTTTAGATTTAAATAAAATGTTGGACAAGTATTTGACCCAGCAAATTAGGTTTTTTTCCGCGCTTGGTCGAATTTTTCAGGCTCGAGAGTAATTCCCTAAAAGGGCGTATGCATTTTGGCATCGATTTTATTCGAAGCATTGCAGTTCAGAAACGTTTGCTCGTATTGAACGTTTATATGTGAATGAAATATAGAGAACTGATAATGCCTTGTAAAATATATATACATCGTAAAAATACTTTTATGACTACAAAAATTTCGAACAAACAATTTGAAATTGTACATTTTTCTTATTCTTATTCCAAAGAAACTTGGCATTCTATTCTACATTCAAAATTTACTTAAATGTTAAGTTTCAATATTTTTTGGGTCATTAGAGTTTTGTATGCAAGTACGCTTCTTCCAAACGTTCATTCTTCGCCAGCAAAAAGTTTGTCTGAATAATTCAATAGTTATTTGGGCCCTTCACTTATTCAATGCATGAGAATGAATCTTTGGTAATATGGACATAACTATAACTTCTGAATTATTCATCCTTTTTTTTGCTATTGAAGAAAATTTTGTTTTATGCAAGCAAGCCTTGGGTGCTACATTCCGTTTCGGAACTCGACCTTCTGTTTATTATACACAGACTTCGCAGCTAACTGTTAAGTGTACAGGACAATTGCGGGGCTAGCGCTACGATCCTACTGATACTAACAGTCTCTCCCGAGCCGAGACTCGAACCTACGACGACTGGCTTGTTAGGCCAGCATCGTACCTCGAGACCAGCTGGAAGGGTTTTTTTTTATATTATTCATATATTTTAAAGAATGTTTGTTTTTTTTTTGCTGGATAATCACAAATAACTTACAAAAAGGCATATTTTCATAGAAGATTCTAAGTTTCCAAGCTTACTTTTGAAATACCTTAAAAACGGATGCATTGATTTGCCAAGAGCTTCATGATTAGAAATTGCTGTTGCATAATTGGAAAATAATTATTCCCAAAAACGTTGAAACTGAAAGAGTTTTCCTGAAAATTAACTTTCAAGTGAAAATTTTACCAAAAGTTTTAAAATCATTTTAAGTTTAAAGAAACAATAAATATCAACATGAAGGTCACTTTTTTTTGCAATCATATTAAGTATAAAATGTAATGAAAATCCGTTGACGATATTTTGCTCCACAATTAATTTCTTTGCAATTCTATCCAAGTTTTTTTCCAGACGCGAATATCATATTTTTCAACAAATCCTCTTCGCCTTAATTTTGGACGCAAAATTGAAATATTATTTGAGGAAAAAATAAATTAAAAACAATTCACAGTGAACAAAACTAAACAAATGAAATTAAATAAAAACATTAACAAAAAGCTATGACAGTTTTTAAGTCTCCTTGGATTTTTTTTTACAATTTCCGACTGAAAAATTTATACGTCAAAATATCATGTCGATTTGATGAAGTAAAGTATTCCAAAGGTTAATGCACAGTTGATTCAAATTAATACCCCATTTTGATACCAAACTCGAGCCGTCAATTTTCGCATAGAAAGCATTTATAAAAAATTAAGGAGAAATACAAAGAAAAATCCCACGTCAAACGACAAAATGGTTGGACGTGACTGTCTGTAATTCGAATATAACTTTGGTTGTATTTCACTAGAAAAAAAACTTGAAAATTAAAAGTCTGCTATGCTACTAATAATTACACCAGTCGACAAAAACAAAGAAAAAGTTTTCCTACAACTCAAACAAGTTGCTCTAAAAGAATTATAGCTTTCCAACCATTTCTGTGAATTTTGGTGCCCCTAGTAAACAGAGTAATTGCTCGCCGGGTTCGACGCTTTTACGTTTGCTTACGGGGAAACTCATTTAAGATTCTGAAAAAGTAATAATAAAAAAGATTACAGCAAAATACAATTGGAGAATATTCGATTATGATTTAAATAATAATAAACAACCTCTTTAAATTTTGCATTTTTTGTTTTTATTTGTTATGATTTTGTTACGTTCCGTGTTCATTTTTTTCTTAGTTGAATAGTTGAACAAAACCTAAGTGTGTAAAGCGTCATAAACACTCGAGATGATTGCATTAGAAGTTTTTATATTAATAACTGGTCGACAAAAGCGAAAAAAATGGCCCTAAGCTCAAACTGGAAAAAAGAAAGATCATAGCTTTCTAACCTCTTCTGTAAATTTTGGTGCCCATAGCAACAATAGAAGTACGTTAAAAGGCCGCAGTGTAATTTCTCCCGGACGTCGCTTCTAGCAAACGTAAGTAAAGTTTGCTTCGAGAACGAGAAGTCTCTGAAGACTTTACGCACTTCCGACTTGGCTAAGAGCACCAAAACTCTCATCAATGGGTAAAAGTTAAAATCTTACCCCTCTAGTGCCCAAGTTATTTTTCAGACGGACATCGGTAAAAGTACCGTCAACCGGGGTGAGATTGTGCCAAAAAAGGACACATTTTTGTTTCTTAAGAGGTAATGCACACATTTAGGCAATGAGTTTGATCCAAATCACGTCAATGCACACATAAATGTTAGGTTAACGACTGCCGCAAATATGGTCAAGTTACAATAAACTGATTCAACAACTTACGACTGATAATTGCTTTAGTAAAATTGAGTATATCGGCTTTCCAGTCATCTGCTTATCAAAACGAAAATTTATTTTCTATTTCCAAGAATAGAAATAAAAAATAAATTTTCGTTTTGATAAGCAGATGACTGGAAAACCGATATACTCAATTTTACGTTACAATAAACTATAATTTTGCTAAAATCGAATGAACTTTGGCCTAATCTCACCCCTTCTATGGGGTGAGATTGTGCCAAAAACAAAAAATTGAATTAAATACCTGTTTAATGAGCAGTAGTGTATCTACGAATAATTCACATGAATAACATAATAAATCAGTAAGTATAGGGACGACCATAAACAACATGGACTATTAAGGGGCTGTAGGGGGTTGACCAGAAATTACGTTTCATATGAATTATAGAAAAATGTATGACTGGATCAAATCAATATCTTGAGTAACCTGTAACCGTTGGTTACAATTCTTAGTTTTTATTTGACCAGTTATGAGAACGTGGCACATGGACAGTCTCTAAACACATAGTGGCGTCTCCAGGTAGCTTAGAAAGGGAAAACGTTAGGACATAAAGCCTGAGAAGACTTTTCGTTTCAATTATTATGTGTCATTGACCACTGTATATTCCATTGGAGATCTCAAAACTGCTGGAAACGTACCCACAACCCTCCTTCCTTGCTTTAAAAGTCATCAGTTTATATAGAATAGGTGTACGAAATTTTGTTACATTCCATAAGTAATTTCAGTCATTGTAAATTTCCATCTAACAGTTGTTAGCTTACTGTTCTCAAGCATTTAGTCATTATTTCAAATAATACCATGGCTATACAACTTACCCTATGTAAACAATGCAAGCGTTTTGGTGTATACTGATATAATTTTGTCGTGAATGTGAATTCCGCACACTGTACCGTTCATAATAGCTTGGCGCAATCTCACCCCAAAAGGGCTCGAAAAGTGTACAAGTGGCATTTTCAAAATTTTATTCTAAATCCTTTGAAGCGTTTTCTTAATTTTTAAACAACAACTTGATCAGATCGGAACAGCATAAAGCATTGCTGGTCTAAAAATTAAAATTCAAAAAATCAAAAGTTTATTCTTCAAACAAAGTTTAGAATTTCTGTAAATGAGAGGATATATATCTTATATATTTGATGCCCTTTGCTTGTATACTCTCAAGGGCACTAGAGGGTTAATTTTGTCTAGCTCGAGCTCTAGGGCAGAACTTTCGCTGGGAATTCCCCGGTTAGGAGTTAGACTTTTAAGTACCTTTCGTTTCTTCACAAACTTGCCATAGTGAGGCACATAAGCAAACCATTTACCAAAATTTTTGGTATATTTATCCTGTTTTGGTCCACAATTCTACTATCCACTATACTGCCGGTACCCGGATAACTGTCTCATAATGAAAAATAACAAGTTGAGAAAACTGCGATTTAATATTATCCGTAACAAATGAGTCGATTCCCGATGATAACTCAAAAGTGACAAAAATCAATATGGGACAGTTATGCGGGTATCGGCAGTATAGTTTGGTACAAAATTAAACAAATAGATAACTGTTGAATAATCTCATTCAAAATCTCATTAGTATAAAAGCTGTAATATGTAAATTAATTCATATGTGAACTCATTTTATTTTTATTATGGAAAAGTTCAATAGCATTTTTCTACGTAGGACTACGTCTTTACGTAATGTTCTATTTTAAGATTTATCGCATCTTGTGAAACGTTTTATATATGTAACATTTCAATCATGTATAGCGATGTCCAAATCCAAATTTAATCCAAAATCATTATCATTCAACCAACCATGTGCACGCTTACGAGAGATAATGCATATGAAGCACATACAACTATAAAACTTTCTCAAGTTTTGTCATTCCTACGTTTACGGAGCTGGTCACTTTTGACGTAGAACTACGTCTCTCAGGAAGTTCGGCTACATAGGGATAATTCAAGCAAAAATCTCAAAACGGAAAAAAATGAAAAATTTGCTTATTTCAAATGCTAATAAATCGGTTAGTTTTCGATGGATCTGCTTCGTTTTTGCAGCAATCGAACGGAAAATCCTTTATGCATCCTTCCAAACGCGAAAATTGAAACTTGATTATTCGAACTATTGTACTGTTAAAAATTGTCAAATTGTTGTTAAAACGCAAAAATCCATCACTGATTGGTCGCTTAATGCTTCCTTTCCCAAGCACGATAGACAGTATTATAGAACACCGAATCGGGAATGTAGTATTCAGCCTATATAGAAGCCTGCTCCAGCCCACAATTGGTTAAATTAGGCAGTCTACAGCATTCCTAACTTAGCAGCAACAGCAGCAGTGACAGCGAATAGGAGCAGCAGTTGCAGCGGGTATCAGAATCGCTAGTGGCAGAGCCATTAGAGCAACTGTAGCAGCAGCTGCAGTGGGTATCGGCATCGATAGTGGCATGGCCAGCTGGTGCACCGACACTAACTTCAGTAAAGCTGCATTTGTGCGGTAGCGGGCAATATCATTAGTAGATACATCAGCTGGCTTTTCCTCCAGTGAAAAGTTGGCTCATATTGACAACACACTTACTGGCTGTCAAAATATATGAGCCGCCAAATTTTCAGTGTGAAAACAGCTTTCCACTGTGTTACCAGAATATTTATTCACACTTCGTTCACACTCAGTGATAGCGCAAAGATGTGATCAACATCATATCCGATTTTGAACTAAATATTAAACTAAACAACAAATTGTCTTTTTCAGGAAAGATAAAGACTTAATAACCCATTTCCGGTGGGTGATGCCATCACCTGACATCTAAACTTGGATTAGAGCTTAACAATTATACTTGATATTTGGAACGACAGAACTATTTTATACGGTTAGAGAACTGATCGATCTACAATACGCACCCCCGTTTTTGTGTCAGTTGTACATGTAGATACTGAGTGATAGGATTTTGAAGGCGTTTTTGAGACAAAATTTGATTTCGCTCCGCCGGGAATGGATTATTACCTAATAATACTTCCCTTAGTAAATAACAGGTGGTTGTGTGTAAAGCCACGACCGCAAGTTGAGGTAGAACTACATGAGGCTGTTCGTTACATTACTTACATTTCACTTGCTATACTTGTTAAATAACTCAAACTTGCAATACTAATTAAATAACTTAAAGATTCAAAATGGCATCTGAGGTCGATTTATGGTTATTTAAACAATCAAGATATTGGAAATAGCCAAAAATACCCAGAAGTCGGAAATCGACTCCAGATGCCATTTTGAAATTCAAAGTGGCAACTTCAGTATTCGGGATGATTTTTATAGGCCGTAAATCGACCCTAGTTATCACTTTGAATCTTTTTAGGGCTACCACATTATTTTTAGATTGGATAAAACTTATTAACATTGATAGTGATATAAAATATTCTATCGTCTCTCATTCAAAGAGTTATTTAATAATAGAAATTTGCTACGAACTCATCACTTGCGGTCACGCCTGAATGAGACAAAGCAAGTATTGTAATAAACAGCTGTTCCACTCTGGCCTGGATTTAAGGAGGGCAACGAGGAGAAATGCCCCGGGCCCCTCGATTCACGAGGAGCCCCCCTAGACCTAGACCAGACATTGCAACAAAGAGGGGATCTTTTTCTTGCTCGTCACCTTAAACCGGAGCGTGAAGTCGTTACACAATTTGCAATAATCTTACCTCGACATGTTTTAAGGAAAGAAGGGCCCCTTGAAAATATCTTTTCTGCACCCCCCCCCCCCACCCATTACCTGAATGCGGCCTCCACGTCAACTTTACGGTCGTGGCTTTGCTCACATCACTTGTGATTTTTTCTTTAAAGCAATCTGAACGACCAGCTTCGCTTTATTCTGCCAAGTGCATTCTCGTCATTCATCATTCGGATGTTGGTAGAAGTATGCGAAATCAGCCAGCAGCAGCAACCAAGTAAGAGTTGAATTGAATTTGCTCTTTATTCCGGTGGAACCGTTCGGATTGGCTATATAAGCCTTTCGTTAAGTGTATCTTTGTCTTCAACGGACATCTATTCGGGATTGAGCAACCATCTTCTGCTGTCGGCCATGACATGGCAGGAGACAGTTTTCGACTGTAAAATAGACAAAGTAGATGGTGGCTGCTGTGAAAGCAACACGAAATGTGCTTATCAATTACTAACCGAAACGAATTACGGTTTTTGCTTAATGATTAGGGGCAATTGTTCCAATACACACACTGTCCTTCTCATGACATACAAATCTACAATTGCAAAGTATATGAATTTGTTCTTCCGGTCATACACATAGCGGTAAGTATAGACCAAATTGACACGAGATTGTAGAAATATTGTTTCTTTTGTGGTGGTAATAGCTCGAGCACTGGAACACGATGACACCCCGTTAAGCATACAGACGCGAGGCATACGGACGCGAGGCATAGTACCCTAGGCATAATGGACGGCAGGCATATGGACACGAGGCATATGGACGCGAGGCCGAATGGATGCGAGGCCGAATGGACGCGAGGCCGAATGGACGCGAGGCCGAATGGACACGAGGCCGAATGGACGCGAGGCCGAATGGACGCGAGGCCGAATGGATGCGAGGCCGAATGGATACAAGGCTAAGGGGAAGACATGCGAAATATTTTATTATCGTCATCATCATCACAGACCTCTTTCAATAACATGTATTTCGTTTTAAAGTGACATTTGGAAAGCAATACACTCGCGGCCTTCGGCCGACTCGCTGTTCGAGCGAATGCTGTCCTTACTCGCTACCGCTCGTTCGGACTTAACTAAGGGAAGAAAACTCTGTTTGAGTAGACCTAGCAAACCAGTAGATCAGTCGTTTGGGTGCGAGAGGCCGCCGCTTCCGACGGCGGGTCGGCGGCCGGCTCGGACTGCGGAAACCACGGCGGCTTAGTGCCGCCTTGTTTCCTTGCCCTCGAATATGCGTCGTCGCCGCATGATTTCAAGAAAAGTATTATACCCAACTTAAACTCTTTAGGAATATATTTACACCTGAACTACATAATTGGATCTCATGCGATCGTACAACATCGCATTCGGCCTCGCGTTCATTCGGCCTTTCGTCCATTCGGTCTCGCGTCCATTCGGCCTCGCGTCCATTCGGCCTCGCGTCCATTCGGCCTCGCGTCCATTCGGCCTCGCGTCCATTCGGCCTTGTGTCCATTCGGCCTCGCGTCCGTTATGCCTTGTGGCAATATGCCTCGTATCCATTATGCCTCACATCCATTATGCCTCGCGTCTGTATGCCTAGCATACTATGCCTAACATCCATATGCCTAGCGTCCATATGCCTTGTGTCCCGTCCCCCTGGCACACTGTCCTCTACAGGACAAATTGAGTTGAAAATTATAGAGTTGATTTTTTTCTTCCTTTTCTCCTTTTTTATATATTATGCCGTTATAGCCAGGATGCGGAAATGCTCACAACCTTGGAGAAAAGTGCTCTCATATATAGTGGCGATAGCTCGAGTATTGGCCCACTGTCTGTCCCCTACTCTACAGGATAAAACTCATTTTATGACATAACGGGACATCGTTCATGTTCACCATGGAGGAAGTTATGTGCTGAATATGTCATTACTGTAAGACCAAATTGAAATTGACCTTGGCAAGTAACAATTCAGGACGCGGTAAATTTAGTTTTCTACCCGTTTGCTCACTGTGTTGTGTGTTATTGAATGATAGCTCCTCGTTGTCCAACTGCAAAAATGCGGTCGTGTGTCAGATATAACCTTCTACTTTTTTTTTCAATTTATAATCACTTAACACACAACATATCATATCAATAACTAACAAGTTGCAATCGGGAAACGCGATCATCGCTGGAAAAAAGTTGTTTTCGATTCAAAAAGCCATACTACATGCTGCTGTAAACTACACATTTCATTTTAATAAGATGTTCTTCAGAAGAAGAAAATTGATTGGGCTAAATGTGATTTTTGAAAAAAAAAATTACTGCAAGCAGTCCTAGATGTTACGATACTCTGAAAACTTGTTCACATATACTTACCTACTATTGGAATCGGTTTATAGCAATGAGCAATATCTGTTTTTTTTGGTGAACGTTCAACTCTCCGTTAAAGTACCTCCAATAAATTTTATTATTTCTTCATTGTACAAACCCAGGTAGACAACGTTCGACTACCATCTTGGCAAGCCCAACTAAAAGGAGCGAAGGAATGGATTTTGGCACCGCCACCAGAGTGTTATTACAGCTGCAACTTCGTGTCAGTTGTTGTACAAACTGGCGATACTAGTAAGTATATATTGTCAACATCAATCTAATTTTTTTACCAATGCATTTTCGTTCATCTATTGCAGTTGTTCTTGACACCAATAAATGGTACCACAAAACCAATGTACTCTCGGGTGAAATTAGTGTCACAATTGGTGCTGAGTATGATTAGATTACACTAACCTGGAAATAATGGTTGTTGCCGGTGGAAATTCAACAATATCTTCTCTTATCTCGAGATCGTTGTAGAAGCTCACAACATGCGGTTCATTATTGCGGAAAACACAAGACCCATTCGCCGACGGAATCCGATGATAAAGTGGATCATCGTCATCTATTGTGAATTAAAAATAACGTTACCTAATAAAATCAGACTCCTTTTCCAACGCACGCAACCTACCGCAATTCATTGAACGTCCAATCCACTGCCCATCCTCGCAGATAATTTTCCAAGTCGTCTGTTCACCAGTTATGCTCGCTATGCAATCGAATGCGATTTCCGTCCCCGATGGAAAACCTTCCTCGCTATCGTCGATTTGTTCACCGTTTTTGTACACCAGCGAACCGTGGATCTTCCCCGGTGGTCCACAGTCTCTACCATCGTTTTCATCCTCTGCCGATGTTACGTTACTGCCGTCTAGCACTATGACCGAACTACTGTCGTCGTCCCTAGACTTGCGAGATGCAACGTAGCCACAGTTTACCGTTTCCGGTGTAATCGAGCCGAGGGCGCAATCTATTGAATTAAAATGATTATTGATATCAATCTTTTCCAGTTATAGTAATGTACCTACCCATTTGTACTGGAGCGATATTTCCCATTCCGCTTTCACATTGTATCATTACCGAACTACCATGTGCAATGGTAAGTCCAGCACGGTAACCTCCTTGATACATTGTATGCATGATCTGGGGTAGAACGCATGGTGCTGGTAGGCATTCCGGTAACGTACTCGCAGCCCATTCGCCATTCCAGCAGCGTAAATTCGATGGACCCTGCGTATTGTAACCCTGATCGCACTGAAAAGAAATCATCTGCCCATTATCGATCGTTTCCATAGGCGTCAGAGCAGCGGTTGTGGGTTTCACAGCATCCATCGTTACCATGTCAACTGGAGCGGAATAGTACTTCCCGTGTTCAGTCGACGGCACGAAGCAAGGCTCTGAAACGGATTCTACACTAGAGTTACCAACCGAAAAGATTACGAGTAGCCTAAAAATAATACTAACTCATACTGCAGGTCGGTTTGATGGGTTTCCATCTTCTCCGGACACACTTGGATGTTGCGTTCGGACTGACCATATTGGATACGTATCCCTTACTGCAGGTGACTCGAATGATTGTTCCTGGCCCGAACGTTTCGATAGGATCCTTACCGGGCCGGACGATCTCCAGCTGTGCGTAACTTTCACTAGCCAGCGGTTCACAAGGTCCTTTGAACTTTATTTTTTTGGCCGGATCCGTACCATCGGGCCCGGAAGCGTCCGTCTGATTAACAACGCCACCGGCGTTCTTTCTGTTGGCCTTTTGACCCCGTTGGCGAGTGTCTTCCGTCGATAAAACCGAAACTTCCTTGGTGTCCCGTTTTTTGCGAATTATTTGAGAGTGCAACTGTTCCATTAACGCTGCGGTAGATATTGGTTTCTTGTCCGTGCGATTTTGGTGCAACGAATAAGTTGCGTACAGACGATTGTTATCCTCTGATCGTCCTTGTATTTTTGGAACCACCTCTGAAGCGAACTCCCAGCTGGTATGATATCTACCAGTCATTGGGGGTGGAAAGTAGTTCGAATATATGTCATTCTGCGCGAGCTGATTAGAGGTGTTACCCTCCGAAAGGTCATAGAAATCGTACTTGTAGGTCGACTTTTCGTTGATATTC
Organism: Wyeomyia smithii; assembly: GCF_029784165.1. NCBI lineage: Eukaryota > Metazoa > Arthropoda > Insecta > Diptera > Culicidae > Wyeomyia > Wyeomyia smithii. The sequence continues at coordinate 95,432,849 of NC_073696.1, forward strand.
GGCACGACGATCGGAGCCTGTGTTTTCGTTTTCTGGCGGGGTTTGTTGATTTTGGCCTTCGCCGATTTCGCTTCTTTCGTTGTGAATTCATCCTCGAAGTCGTTAGTTCCGATTCGTGCCTTGTGAACCACTCGGTTGCGCGAGACCGATTCTGGGTCCGTTGTGTACCATCTCCCATCCTGTACGTGGATCTTGTGACTCTCCTGCAGTGGTCGCATTTTATTGTAACCCAGCAGGTTCTGCACGTACTTGCGGTACTTGGCCTTAATCCGCTCGTAGTACTTGTTGTAGGCCTTTTCTACGTCGGATAAATCACGACGTTGGCGAATCATTGCCGATTGGAAGGCGTTTCGGAGAAAACTGTTGCGATTCGCTTCGATGCTGCGCTTCGCTCTGAATTTTTGAAAGTCATCAAAATTGAAATGTTTTTTGTGCGGTAACTGTCCTCTGTATGATGGCATGTCTCTTTTGACGATACCATGATTATACTCCTCCGCTGGGTACATTCTGTTATATTTTTCATGCTCTTCCAGTTTACGTTTCAAGTAGCGATAGTGTTGTTTGATATGATTAGATCTACTGAAGCGTAATCTCAAATCTATTGATCTACGACGTCTATTCCATCGCAACCTGGGATGCTGACCAGGGATACATGTGGGTAGTTCGCGAGGACTCCATTTTCCACCGATACACGTGGCACCAGGTGGACCAATATCAATCACGTAACCTTTGTCACACTCGTACATTATCTGCTTGTTGTTAATCACCTTGCGCACGTAGGGTCTGTAATCGTACAGACCCATGTTACCAACAAGCAGAACTTTTCCGTTGGGAATGTAACCCGGAAAGGCGCAGTAAACTTCCTGACACTGTGGAGTTTCTCCGGTCCAGTTGCCGAAAGAACAGATAAGCACGTAATCATTAGGATTTGTCAACTCTTTGCCACCCGGTGCGGTCAAGTTATACCCGTCCTTACACTTGAATCTTGCTCGCATACCATGTTCCGTTTTCGGGGCTAAAACCATACCAAACTTGGGCGGCTTTGGCATCGTCTTGCATCTCGCCGGAGCGCACCTTGGAATGACGCTCCAGGTTCCGTTGTTGCAAGTTGGAGGCGATAGTGACGAAAATGGAAACTCGTAGTGTTCATCACAGATAACTTCCAGAACTGTTCCGTGTTTTACCTTTGAGCTACTGCCGCTGGTGGGAACAATCGTCGTTGCGTTTACGTCCATATCAAACTCAATCGGGATTACCTGTCCCTGCGAAATCGAAGGAACGACACAAGGCGCCAGGCACTGTGGCAACGGATATCGCCACCGTCCGTCTATCTGGCAAACCGAAGACGTGTTGCCAACCAGTAGCATTTCCGGATGACAACGAAATATGATGCTGGCACCCAAACCAGTTCCGCTTTCGATGTTCTCCAGCCAGCCATTATACAGCGTTCCAGGGTGGCCGCAGTTGATTTCTGCAATAGAAATTCACTGTGAATTCTAATAATTATACGCTCTAATCTATTCGGTAACCTTTGCAGGCGGGTAAAGCTCCCGTCCATCGCTTATCAGCACCACAACGTCGTGAGCTCTCGCCTACCAGTGTGTAACCGTAGCGACACTCGTAGCTGACCACCGAATTGTACGAAGTACTCGTGTAAATCGCTTTACCATTTCGAGGATTCTCGGGTGAAGGACATTGCACCGAAGTAACCACTGAAACAGATATCAGTATATATCTCCCATGTACAGTTTTGCCTCCCAGAGGTTCCCTTTTCAGAGTGGATTGTGATAGTGAAGAAAAAGACAAACACAGAACACAGAGAAGAAGATTGCAAAATGCACAACATAGAAACCTTGATTTTTGTTCTAATAGACCAAACTTTCCTCAGCCCGGATATCCTAATTAATCTTAAACTTTATAAAATCCTTTATAGCAAAAAGGCCCTCTGGCCACCCACTTCAAACAAAACCACCACCGCTAATCGCTAATACTCGCCGACGTTATTCATTTTGCATTCTTCTTCTCTTCAGTTACATTCCGACCTTAGGTTTCGTATACATTTTGTTTTTATTTCACATTCGCATCAGTTTCTAGAAGAAACTAAGAAAATAGTCGAAAGTTGACGAGAGCCAATCGAGCAAAGACGAGCCGGAGGAAAACAAAATGAAAATGAAACAGGTATTAGAGATTGCGGCAATGACTTTATTCCACAAGTAAATGTCACATTTGCATACAATTTTCATGTACGTTCTAGACTAAATAGCTAACGATAGAATTTGCAGCAGGCGGGCTTCAGCTTTCTGTAACAATTGTGCTGGAGAAAATAAGTCTTCTGCTTTGCATGGATCCATCGGTCCACGCTCCAAAAATACTTACAGTCAATATCTCTAGAGTACTATCGATTTCTATAGGAATTTCAATTATTCTTGAATAGAGGAATGCTATGTTTTGTTTTGTTCTGATTTGAGAACTAGGCTACAGCTACGCATATTTCTTTTCACGAGAGTGTGTGAAATAGTTTTGGTTCATCCACAAGCGTCACAACAATGCATTTGAAGCCCCTTACATTTAGGTTTGGTTCCCGCCCGGTTGGCTAGCGGAACATTTCGATGATGATATCAATATATATTTCCCAAAACACCAAATTCAGGACTTTACTCAACAATTGGAGCGGCTTAGGATGGAAAGATATCGTTGGGTCGGTTTATTCTCGATGGAACAGGAAAAGGTGAGGTTGAATGATTAGAAACGTTTTGATTTTTCGTCACGTCTTGTTGATTTTTCTATTGGTTCGTTATTATTTGCGAACGCAGAACACTCAAATTTGGAAAGCAAAAGTTTTAAAAATAATTCTCTGGACTCGCTATGATCTATAGAATTGAAACGCGTGATAAAAATCTTCGGCAAAGCGTCAAATTTCTACTCGAAAGTGAACTCTCTTTCCGCGAAAAGAATTCTCTTTTTTTCAATTCCTTAAATTATAAATTATACTCAAGTTAAAATAAACAATGTGCAGTCAGTCTCAAAATATTAAAATTTATTATTCATAAATGACAAGAGTTCAATCAATTTTGTTCCAATTTCATCTTGATTTCCTAATAAATTTATCTCCAAACAAGGGTACATTCGTGGACATCTCCGCTATTGCACAGTGCACAATGGTCCAGAAACCAAATTTAGGGGAAAATTTGGATTTAGAGCTCTATTGCATTATTTATGGAAAACATTCTTCTAAAAAGTCGTTACATTTGATAAAACGCTTATTCAAAAATTATCAAAAATCAGGGTGACCAAAATTTTCAATGCAATCAAGTATCTCACTTTTTTATCTTTGTAGATAGAAGAAAAATTTGCTCTATAATGTTAAAGCTCAATTAATTTCAAGCAATTTTGTAAAAAAAGTTTTTCTCTATTTTTGAAAACAACCGATTTATATTGAAGAAACACATTTCGCGCTCTAACTTTTTTTTTATTTCAAGTTTCACCTCAAAACTGTCTTTAAACGACTTTTACAGCTTTTTAAGAGAAACAATTTGCAATGCTGATATCGTAAATATCTCAATTCTACACAAAGTTATTAATGTTTTTCATAAAAAATATGCGTTTCTTATTTGTTTGTCATTCTTTTTGGGGCAAACATAAAAAAATATCGCTTGGTCTCATTTTGAAGGGCATACTTGATAAATTGAGGAATTCTTAAAAATATGTTAATTTTTGGATTTGAGTAAATTCAATTTAAAAACATGACAAAAATTTCAATAATTTCATACATTATGCATGTAAAAGCACCCAGATTAATTTTTTTGGTATTTTTTCTTATAACTAAAAGTAATTACCTTCAATTTGATCCAGAAAGGATCGAAAATCGATCAACTGGTTCAAAAGTTTTTAATTTTTTTAAATAATATACATCGAATTTAGCCGTTTTTATGGTCACCCTATTTCGGAGCAAGTCCCCCTAACAACCCAATGAAAAAATACGGGTTTGATTATTTTCAACATATACTTATCCCTGCGATTTTGAGCACAATTGGAGCACTTTGCGTGACCAACTTCGAAAAAGGGTGACCAGAAGAAACGATTGTGCTCGTTGTATTTAATTAAAAAACATCATAACTTATGAACTAGTTGATCGATTTTCAATCTTCTTGGATCAAATTAAAGGTAATTATTTCCAGTTATAGGAAAAAAATACCAAAAAATAAATCTGCGTGCTTTGGCGATATATAAAATTATTGAGTTTTTTTTTTCATGTTTGTAAATTGAATTTACTCAAATTAAAATAAATAAAATATTTTTAAAAATTCCTCCATTTATAGAGTCAAGTATGCCCTTCAAAATGAGATCAAGAGGTAATTCTTATGTTTGCCCCAAAAAGAATGACAAACAAATAAAAAACGCATATTTTTTATGAAAAACATTAATAACTTTGTGTAGAATTGAGATATTCACGACATCAACATTGCAAATTGTTTCTCTTAAAAAGCTCTAAAAGTCGTTTAAAGATAGTTTTGAGGTGAAACTTGAAATAAAAAGACGTTAGAGCGCGAAATGTGTTTTTTTTTTTCAATATAAATCGGTTGTTTTCAAAGATAGAGAATTTTTTTTCTACAAAGTTACTTAAAATTAATTGAACTATAACATTGCAGAATAAATTTTTCTTCTAACTACAAAGATAAAAAATTAGATACTTGATTGCATTGAAAATTTTGGTCACCCTAATTTTTGATAATTTTTTAATAAGCGTTTTACCATAGGTAACAACTTTGTAGAAGAAAGTTTTTCTCTAAAATATTAATATAGAGCTCTAGACCTAAATTTCCCCCTTAATTTTGGTTTCTGGACTATTGTGCAGTGGTACGAGAGCTCAAAAGTGAGAACTTTTTCATTTAGTGTCCAAATGCTGGTTTTATTGACATACTATCATCAGAAGTTGTTTAGTATATAAAATGCCTCAGAGAATGACAAGTTTTAGCTCGGAACTTCACCGCGAATGTCGCTGCAATATCTATTTTTTCAGTCTTATACTTTAGATAGATAATATCTTCAGTAAAGTTGTAGATAATATTGTCACAAAAAACTTTGCTGACGACACATTTCTTTGAACTCTTCTTGTTTTGGAGATATCCCGCCTCATATTTGACTAGTCTTTACAATTAGATATTTTTTTAATCTGAAAAGCTGTAGCATTTAGAAGGCTACAATGTGCAGCATATACTGGAATATCATCGGAATACACAACTTTGTAGAAGACACGAGACAGATATCTTCTACACAGACCGAGTTATTGCAAAAAATTAGCTCAAAATCGTATATATTTTTCATTTATTTTTCAAATACTGGTTTTTTAGTATTTTATATTCAGTATATAAAGAGCTTAAACGATTAGCATAAAGTTTAACCCTCTAGTGCCCAAGTTATTTTTTAGACGGACCTCAGTAAATCACAATAAATCTAAAGATTAACATTTCTTAAGTTTTTATTGAAGCTTTTTAGAGGTTCAACTGAAGCGTGTCTAAAGGTGGATCTGGGCACTAGAGGGTTGAATTCGGAACTTCTCCTGTAGTGTCACTGTAATATCTAACTTTTTAGTCTTACACTTTAGAGAGATGTTATCTTCAGTGAAGCTGTAGATAATTTTGTCACAAAAACTTTGCTGAAATCACTTTTTTTCGAAATTTCCTTGTTTTGGAGATATAACCACCATATAACGTTTTGTATTAGACTAGTCCATAGAATTAGATATTTTCAAGTATCTGAAAAACTGTAGCATTTAGGGGGCAACAATGCTCGATATATATTTGTATACAATCTAAACACACAACTTTGTAGAAGACACAAAAAAGATAGCTTTTACACAGACTGTATTGTTGCCAAAAAATGAGCTCAAAATCGTGAACTTATTATATTTATTTTTCAAATAGTGGTTTTATTGTCATACTATCTCTAGGAGATATTTTGTATATAAAAAGCCACAAAGATTGACATCAAGTTTAAATTCGGAATTCTACCTGTAGGGTCACTGTTATATCTAACTTTTTAGTCTTACACCTTAGAGAGATGTTGTCTTCAGCAAAGTTGTAGATAATATTGTCACAAGAAACTTTGTTGAGAACACTTTTCTTCGAACCCTTTTTGTTTTGGAGATATAACGCTTTATTTTAGACTAGTCCTTAGAACTAGATATTCTAAAATATCTGAAAAGCTGCAGCAAAACTTGCTACAAAACTTTGTAAAAGACACAAAAAATAGTTTCTAAACAAATCATATTTTTAAGAAAAATATGACTTTCGAATTGCATATAAGTCGATGAAGATAATAAAAGGGACCAACGTTTCTATCAATTTCGTAGTGTGATTATGATTAATTTGTCCTATGCAGATTTCGTCAGCTAGTTTCTGCTTATTTGTGATAGTGAAGTATGATATTTTCTATAAATTGTGGCAGTAACTCGGTCTGTGTAGAAACTATCTTTTATGTGTCTTCTACAAGGTTTTGATGGTATACAAATAAATGCTGAAATACTGTCTTCTAAATGCTACAGTTTTTTAGATTCTTTTCAATAGAATCTAATTCTAAGGACTAGCCTAATATGGAACGTTATGTCACCAAAGTGTCTCGGGCGTTAGAAGAAAAGTGTCGTTATATCACCAAAGTGTCCTCAAACGTTAGGAGAAAAGTGTCTTCAGCAACGTTTTTTTATGCCAATATCATCTACAATTTGGCCTTAAATACTTTTCTTTAAAGTTTATTTTTCCGATATCTCAAGAAAAACTCGTCAAAAATCAATATTGGAGCTCGCTTTGGTACCCATTTTGAAATCAGACCATAAGTTCAAATTTTCTTATTTCTATGTAACGAATAATTTCTTAGAATTTTTAAGGAAATTTTGATCACGATCCTAGATCAAAACATTTTTTTTAAATTTCAGTGATGGGGATTTGTCAGTCAAATTGTTCCCGTAAAGAAGCAACAACATTTAACCTCGTGAAAAATATGATAACAAATTTTTGTTTGTTATTTGTTTTACAATATTTTAAATTTGAAATCTCTGAAGTTTTTAGGAAAATCATTGAAAACAGGTCTCATTACAAATGTTTCACCAAGGTAAAGCTCTTACTTAGTCTAATATTTGAGTTTTGTGAGGGTATTACAAGAAGCTATTGACCAAATATTCCTTTCGCCGTTTCATTGGTTCCTAAAACTTCAGTTAAGGACTTCAAATGTCTTGAAGTGTGTAGACCAAATTCAAATGCAAATTATATTCAATACTAACATATTAGTTATCAAGCGTGAACGAAAGAAAGTATAGGTATACACTAACGATTATAATACATTGTAGCCTCACTCATGTATAGTTCTTATAATACTCTACAATATTTTTCATATCAAGCTCCAGGACTACGTAGACCACGCGTATAAAATATATCCCTCTAGACTGCTTCTAATCATTCAACCTCCGTACAACTAGCACATCAGGGTTTTTTACGAAAATAATACTCACAAACACAGGTGGGAAGCTCCTTGGGTGTCCAGGAGCCATCAGCCTGGCAGTATCGTTCAGTTTTACCGACCAGTTCATATCCCTCGCCACAGTGATAGGTCACTTTTCCGCCAAACGTGTAACTCTCCCCGGAATGCCAGCCATGCGCTGGATCGGTCGGTTGACCACACGATCGAGCTAAAATCATTTTCATGTATTTTTTTTTTTTTTTAACTTAAAACTAGTCAAAGCGTACGTTCACAAGAAATATCAGGCCCGTACCAGCTAGCTTGCCCATCAACCGCAAGGCATTTAGCCCTCGGAAAGCCGGCAGTGGCGTAACCATTATGGCAATGGTACTGCACGGTTGAGTCCAAGTCGAATGTCGCTTGTTCCGGAAGTGCCGAGTGTCGAGCGTGTTCAATAAGCGGTGGCTGCAGACAGTAGACTGAGGAGATCAAACAAAAAACTCGTACACTAAAAATAAACACACAACCGAAATAAATACTCACTGTTCTGTTTACAGATCGGTTCACTTCCAGCCCAAGTCCCGTCCGCTTGGCATAGACGACTTTGTAATCCTACCACGTGGTACCCGTGCGGGCAGGTATAGACGGCCCGTGACCCGAAATGATTGCCAGACACCGTGACGGCACCCGTCGGTGGCTGTTCTAGCGAGGGACATTCGCGATCCGGCTTGATGCAAGACATACCACAGGCACCATCGCAGAGACATTTTTTCTTCTTGCTCTTGCAGTCTTCATCCGACGAGCATTTTCGTAAACATTTTTGTCCCTAAAGTAAAAATAGTTAAATTGGAGTACGCATCTTCGTACGTTCGCGCAGTGATGGTGACTCAGCAAATGCAGCCGATAAAACCCTTACCAACAGCGTTGCCTGTTCCTCGTCCCGGGGACACTCGGTCGAGGGCGAATTCCGCGGATTCTTGTAGACTCGCCCGTCGTCATCCGCTTCGGACGATTCTTCGTCTTCGTCCCATTCAGAGTCATTTTCGTCGTCAGTTTCGGTTGCCGCCGAAGTCGGAATGCAATAGGCTAAATTGGTGAGTGAAAAGGAAATGAAACAACAAAAGAAGAAAATTGTTAATCAGCAGATCATTAAAATGTGAGTAGTACGATCAGTGTCAGCCAATCAACGGCGAGTGGGGCGTGTCTTTTGACGGGAGCGACGGTCTAAATTAGCCGCCGTCATCGTGAAGTCTCGTTTGTTTTATTTATAACCGCAGACAGAATTTATGGCGAATGTCATCGTCCCAAGTAAATAGCCAAAACACACGGAGGAACAAACCATTTTTGATTTGAATGAAACTTTGCACATGTATTTGGCTTAGCAAACTGAGCATTTTTCACAGATGAAGAGATTTTTTACTCCCATAAGTTACATTCTAAAAGGGCGTATGTCTTTTGGCATAGGTTTTATTCTAAGCATTGTAGTCCAGAAACCGTTGGTTTTATAGAAAAACTGTCTCAGAATGAGTTGTAGGGAATTAAAAATGCATCACTAAAAAATTATACACTGTACAAAAAAAATTTTTTGACCGTAAAAAATTAAAAATAAACTTTAAATTTCAATTTAAAAAAAAAGAGGTGTTTTTTTAGTTTTTTTTTTAAATAAACTTGACGTTAAAACGCAACTTTAAAAAAAAAGTCCAGGATGGAGAAATGAAAAATATTTTTTTTATGGTGGATTGATTTTTTTATAAAAATTCAAAACCAAACATTTTTCAAAAAAAAATTATTCTGATGATTTCAAAAGATGCAGAGAATCATTTTAAATCAAAAAGCTCTTAGTAGTTAACATTCTAAAGGCATTGGTTTTCGAGTTATTTCTAATTAAAGCTCGAAAAATTATTAAAATTTAGGAAAATACACGTTTTTCTTAATTTGTCCGTGGTTCTCCAGCAAAAACCATACGTTCATTGGAATGCTTGATCAAAAATATACACTTCATTCTTTGACAACAAGACGATTGGGCGAACGGCTCTCAAGAAAAGAGCTCTGAGAAATCACACACTATAACAACTTCACCATCTTTCAAATTATTTTTTGCTTCTCTCATGTAAGTCGACTGTTGAGTTTTTATGTGATCGTGGGTTATAAACTTTTCCAACTTTTCACAAAAACAAGATACAAATTCATCAATTGATTTCACAAGTGTCTCTATATTACATCAGATGTTGCAATCAACTGTTCGAAAGGTATTTCTCTCACACAACGTTCCTCAAGTTCTTTAAAAAAAACTGTTTTCAAAATCTAAACGGCTTGGGCAATGTTCACATTTGCGGAGATAACAATATTTGGATCGTGTAGTTGAGCTACATAATAGTTGTTCAAAGTAAAATTTAGAATCATTTTGGAATGAATATTTCTTTAGACTGTGTATCATCAATTCAGTATTCTCGTAATCAGTACAAACACAAATAAGATCCTGAGCTTCCAAGTAATTTACAAAGAAGTCAACTTAATATCAGTTTTGCTGATATCTGTAAAATAAACGTAAGCCTCACGAATTGAATTCATTGAGAGTCGCTTTTGCACATGCTGTCGCTTACCATCTTTTCTCACTGAAACGTAGTCCCTTTGCCCTGGCATGGCTCTACTGACCTGGTCACCTGGACCTGGTAAAACTGCAATACCTCGTTTTTTACTTCCAGGGGCAATCCATGTCCAAGCCTCACGACAGGAATAGCCAATATTCCACTAACCTCTGATATGCGCCCAGCCTGTTTCACAATGTATTCCGTTGTTTCAAACTTTTCTGTTACCGTTTGTTGGTTCCAAGATTTCGGTAGAACCGAAAGTATTCTTACTTTATCTTCCCTCGAGCATTCGGACGCAGTAAATTTTTCTTTTAACTGCAAAATCATCTCGTCGAAGTCTCTCGCTTTACGTTTCAATAAATCCAGGTCATCTTCAGCATCAAAATCGAAAATGTTTTTTCTTATACCATCAATAATGTTCAGATACTTTTTTACGATATTTTTCCTGATTGAGCTTTGCCAGTGATATCGGTGAAACGTTAATTCCAGCTAGGCCTTTGTTGAATAACTCAATTTTCTGTGTTCTGGAGTATTCTTTTTGAATTCTCTCTTGAGAATATGATGATACGATTGATGGTATCTCCGCCACTTCGTTTAATTTACGTAAACTTGATGAGCACCGATGATCAGGAAAGGGTTTACAGCACTTGGGTTTGGTGTATTCCATTTTCACTTTATTTATCTTCACAAAATGCAAACTGTTACTAATACTTCTAAAGAAGTGCAATCGTATTTATATACGAAAACAGATATTATAGGATATTAGTAGCGTACTTTACAAGTAGGTGGTATTGCACGACAAACACATTTTTTTATAAAACATTCGGCAAAGTGGAACGTGTAGGTAGGCTAAGGTACAGCGCCTGAGTTATTTATCCAATCGTTTTGTTGTCAAAGAATGAAGTGTATATTTTTGATCATGCATTCCAATGAACGTATGGTTTTCGCTGGAGAACCACGGACAAATTAAGAAAAATGTGTATTTTCCTAAATTTTAATAATTTTTCAAGCTAAAATTTGAAATAACTCGAAAACCAATGCCTTTAGAATGTTAACTACCAAGAGCTTTTTGATTTAAAATGATTCTCTGCATCTTTTGAAATCATCAGAATTATTTTTTTTTTGAAAAATGTTTGAATTAGAATTTTTATAATAAAATCAATCTACCATAAAAAAAATATTTTTCATTCCTCCATCCTGGACTTTTTTTTTTAAAGTTGCGTTTTAACGTCAAGTTTATTTAAAAAAAAATAAAAAAAATTCAACTCTTTTTTTAATTGAAATTTAAAGTTTATTTTTATTTATTTTTTTTTGTTGAAAAAATTTTTTTTCGTACAGTGTATAATTTTTTTGTGATGGGATCTGGCAGCACAGTACCGGACGGCTGCAACGTATTTTTTACTTGTTTCATTGTTTAGCGATTTTTGAATGATTTTTGTGTTAATTGTTTGTGAAAATTGTGTAGGCTTTTACAGCTCAGGGCGTCGCGTGTGAAATGTATAAAATTCATTCAAAACAAGCTGGCCTACAAGTGAAAATTTGATTTAAAGATGTGTTTTTTTTTCGGCTTCGGTTGTTTTTGCTTGTTTCTCTCGCTGCTTAGTGATGGTTCGTACGAGAACGAGAGTGAGCATGTGGTAGTGAGGTGCTCTGGTAGAGAAGAAATCGTTTTAAAGGCGTTCAATTCAACATCCGAAGACCAGAAGCTAAGTGTTACTTATTCCATTAAAATTTTTGCCCGTCTCACTTGTTTATCTCAGGTCCATCGATCAATGGAGTTCTGAGTGATTGTGTTCTAATTGCTCACTCAGGCTGACAGTTGTTATATAGTTCCACTATGAAAGTGTTCCAATTGGACAAAATCTTGTTTGAAAACGTTTCGCTATAAACTGTGATGCCGACTTTTGAATTTTTTTTTGTGAGAACGAATTTATTAACCATTTCGAAAGTAACGGAATGCTTTATGAACTGAATGCCGACTGGATGTATAAGATAAGTGCATTGTGTTTATATTTACAAAAACATTTATTTAATAATTTCGCTCAGTGGTTGAGTGATTCTTTTTCGAAACTTTCGTCATTTCGTCAAAATGAAATGAAGACTTTTCTGTTCATAATGGAATGCTTATACATGAATAATACATGAAAAGAATCCGGTTACTGCTATATTTCAGTTAACATTATGTTTACATCCTCAGGTTTTGGAACAAAGATGACGGAAACAGTGCGATGGATATTCCGATGCTATAAAAACTGGATAAATTTTTCATGTACTGCCATACAAACATCATTTTTTAATATTATTATATACGGGTCGATTTCTTTGATACGGAAGTAACATCAAATAAATCGAAAGTCTGAAAACAATATCAGAATCCCAATGGCTCTGATATTGCTGTCGGGCGGGGCTTACCGACGGGAAAAAGATTTCGGAATGCGCTGCAAGTACTCAGTCATTCTGTCATGGATCTTTGGAAAATCGGTAGAGCTAGCACCTCCTTGATCCCGAAACAAAGAATGTTGCAGAAATGAAATTCTACCGCAGCTGTTTTCGTTTCACATTATCACTGCCAGACAGTGGGAGAGAGATAGGTTCTACACACACACAGACACACACACACACACACACACACACACACACACACACACACACACAGTGTATAATTTATTAGTGATGCATTTTTAATTCCCTACAACTCATTCTCAGACAGTTTTTCTATACAACCAACAGTTTCTGGACTACAATGCTTCGAATAAAACCTATACCAAAAGACATACGCCCTTTTAGAATGTAACTCATGGGTGTAAAAAATCTCTCCATCTGTGAAAAATGCTCAGTTTGCTAAGCTAATACGTGTGCAAAGTTTCATTCAAATCAAAAATGGTCGATATTCGACCATTGGTCATATGGCGCGATTTGTCTCAGAAGCCCTTTTTAGGTAGCACTATAATAAATAATACAACATTATTTACATCTTTCATCTATTTCCGTTCATGTTATGAACCGTGTACGATTGTTGTCCAAAAAAGCTAGACTAATTTGAGTATAAAATAAAATACTGCTGTGAAAGTGCGTAATTTTCTGGTGATTTATTTTACAAATTGTGCTGACACGAATCCCACGTTGCTTGCTTGATATGTTGTAGTCTAAATTAAAATTCGGTGACAAAATCTCGCGCCGACAGCGAGTCTGCCAAGTTTCAACTCGTACGAACCGGATAAGTCCGGCTTTTTTGAACTCGTGTACTTGCACAGCAAGTGCGTACCACCGTTAAATTTTGCGACTCTTTGTAAGTCGCATCCACGATGCCCGCGAGTCTGATCGTGGCGAGACTGGTTGGAGCCGATGCGCATTGCACCGCGACGTCTCCGAGGATGAATTCGCACCTCGCATGATAGCGAATAGACATCTGTACTAGACGGCGGCAAAGTGCACGACGTTCACCCAAAATAAATCCATCCGCTCGACTTAGACGAACTGACGGGCCAGCTGTCGCGCTGCCAGACTCTAGCTGTCAGATGCAAATCCGCCCGACGGGACGGTAGTACACCCGGTAACAACAACCGGTGCAGTGTGGCGTGAAGCGCGATCGCACAGGCCAGACACTGCGACTAGACGGCGGGTTCGCGTACGATGCGCAAAACTAATTTTAGCGGTTGGTTGAACCGTTTCGGAAACACCTACCATGCAGCCGGAACGTCTGGGAAGATAATGACATGTTTACGGATATGTCGCCAAACTTCTCGAACGAGCCGCGTCGACTGCTTGTAGGCCCTAATTTTAGTACGGCACTCACTGCTTGGTAAGTCATATTTTATTCTGCAATTTAATAGCAATTGAAATCATACTGTAACATTGCTTAGCAACTGGATGTGTATTATAGAAGTCGATAAACTAAATCGATTATAGAAGTCTATAAAGATAGCTATTGACAAAGTGACCACATACGCTTTTTGCAAACCAATCTTACCGGCGGTTGCAAAATTCCAGACTTCAAGATTAATACCGTTGGAGAACATAAAAAGGTTCTCCTCATCAGTCAGAGGCGGTCTCACTAGTTCATCACGGAGGAGTAACTACAAAATGTGCGATCGTTCCTGCCTGAGACAGTGATAGGCGCATAGTGTCTTCAGCAAAGTTTTTGGTGATCTCAGAACAAGAAACTTTGCCGAAGACACCATGTTAAAAAGGGTAGTATGTAGTCCTTAAAACTATCCAGCGAACGAGTTATTGGCAAACTGAATGGCAATTTTGGATTAGTAGGCTGTTGGTATTAATACACTACACGGAAAGATCGGGTTTCTGGAATCTTTTCTTAACGTGTCGTATTGGTTGGAAGTCAAGAAAGGGTGAAAATCGATAGGCAAAGCTGAAGAGAAAAACGGTTATACAGAAGCGTTTCAAGGTGGAATTGGGCTTGCATGTTGATAAACCACGTGTAGGAGAAAGTAGCACATCGAACACTGGCAACGTAGTGTGTTGATTTTTCGGAAACACCGGAAGTCAGCTGAAATTCCAAGCCTAAATCTGGTGTCATCCAACGCGGCGGTACTGTTTTGCAAGTGATGGCGTCAGGTCGTGAAGTGAACATTTCAGCTTTTGGCCGCTATTGCAAAAATACAGCCGACTGTACCACTTGTACTACAACTTTTTGGTTACCATAGCGCAACTGTTTGAAGAGGCTCAGGAGACTTGAACAAAAAATCGAAGCGGTGAATAGCTGAATTCTTTTTTTGATTTTCAGTAAAAAGCAAAGCCTTGGTGCTACATTCCGATTCGGAACTTGACCTTCTGTTTTACTATACACAGACTTCGCAGCCAACCGTTAAGTGTACAGGACAATTGCGGGGCTAGCGCTACGATCCTACTGACACTAACAGTCTCTCCCGAGACAAGACTCGAACCTACGACAGCTGGCTTGTTAGGCCAGCATCGTACCTCGAAACCAGCTGGGGAGTCAGTACATATATGTATATTTCATGATCTTCAGATATCGAGAATATCATACCAGAAAGACAACCCGGAAAAGCGCTAACGAGGACTTCTGCATTGGTAGCTTATTTTATCGGATCCTGTTATCACAGATGGCCGTGGATGGCCTAAAGTCGTTTTTTTCTTAGAAACGCAAAATCTCTGCTCGCTCCTATGGAAATCGGGGAGAATAACCGTTTAAACAATTAATGAAACTCAAAAAGAATCTACCGTTTTTATCCACACTTACATTACATATACTACATACCAAAATATTCAACATATTTTCTAACCTTACCAAAGCAAGTTCCGCATAATATTTGTCTTAAAGTATTGTTGCTTGTAATACATTGGATCTTACATGCTTTACGTCAGATCTTGTCTCATTACATAATTTTGGTTGCACTGAATTTCGATATACTGAATTTCGATATACTGAAATTCAATATACTGATTTATACTAAAAATCGTCGTAAAAAATGCAAAAAAACGTGTAAAAAACCACGTTATTTGAAAAAAAAGAAAAAAACCGCGTAAAAACGGATAAAAAAGACCTCACTGTATTCGAGAACACATTTGTAATGAGTTTCTCTTTCGTCGATATTGGGCGACAGAAATTTTGCGAACCAAAACAAAACCAAACGAAAATCTCAGCTGAAATTTCTCCAGTGCCAATCGCTAACAATTGTTCCTAAAAATTCCTGTAGCCTGATGCTGAAACAGTGAAAACAAAAAGCTCATATAATAACATATCAACAGTTAAATTATTTATTCAAAGGGGGAATGCTACACGCAAAAGTTCAAATCTTGTACATTGAATGTGTCTTCCCGATTCGCACAAATTTTGCATTAAAATCGCACAAAAAATGTGTGAAATGCATAACGCAACAGTTGTACTGCGAATACATTGAAATAGATTGAAATCAGATTATATATCATATACACGAGAATCGTGATGTTCCGGTAAACTCCAGTTTCGGGCGAACGGTCATTTTGGGGCGCTCGAAAAATCGTGCTTCAGTTTCAGGTGGTCATATGAACGACTTGCTCATCCCTAATTATACTCTGCAGTCAAAACAACTTTCAGTGATTCATGTTCCCCCACACGACTTAGTGACGTTGGTGCCAGAAACGTAGAATCATATGGATATGAACAAAACCAGAGTTATAGTTAAATGCAAATTGTTTTGAACAAACTTAATGTCTTTTTAATTATTAAAGATTTTATTTTTTTTCTTCATCTATAATTTATTTGACACGGCACAAATACAAATTAATGTTTAACGGCGCCAATTATATCTGGTAGCTTACTTTCTAAAGTATCTTAATAACTAAAAGCAAATTTTTTATCCTCGCTGCCGACTACGAGCTGTAACTAAATCTAACTTAAAGCTAGAATGATTTACATTAAAGCACTGGTTTGTTGTTTGATGGTTTTCCATTGCCATAGGTAAGCAGCATATTGAATATGTTCCGCTGCTGGGTCAAGATATTACGGACTGGCATATTGGGTTGTCTCCCTCGGGCCCTGAGAGTATCGTGCGGGTCTGGATGCTGTTTCCGGATCCAGGGTCTTAACGTGTTCTTGTCGTTTGGTTGGATGTAGGCGGAAAGGAATAGGACTAAGCTGGGGCGTGGATGGATTTCAGGAAAACGTATATAAGGGACATGTAGGATAGGTCACGGCTCGCCAAGACATCACGAACAGGAACAGCCGGCTGCCTACCTTCGGCATGCACGGAAGCTATTAATTTAGACCTGGCGTCACGGTGTACAGGGCATGACCAAACAACGTGCTCTATGTCGTGATAACCTTCACCACAGGCACAGATAACTCTCTCCCCGAGCCCAACACGACGAAGAAGCGCGTCAAATCTATAGTGATTGGACATAAGCCGGGACATCACGCAAATGAAATCCCGACCTACATCCAACCCCTTGAATCACGGGCTCGTCGATACCTTGGGAATAATGGAATGTAACCACCTTCCCAGTTCCCCTCTGGTCCAAGAATTCTGCCAACTGATGATCGTGTTCTGACGTACAAGTGCGAAAAATTCATTAAAGTCAATTGGTCTTCCATAAATATCACCGTTTGTTGCGCCCACCTAACCAAAGAGTCTGCTTTCTCATTACCCGGTATCGATCAGTGAGAAGGGACCCACGCTAAGGTAATCTGCAACGATTTTTCGGATAAAGCACTCAGATGTTCCCGTATTTTCCCCAGGAAATACGGAGAGTGCTTAACATCTTCCATCGATCGAGAGTCTCAATGGAACTGAGACTGTCCGTAAAGATGAAATAATGGTCCGTGGGCATTTTTTCGATAACCCCTAGGGTGTACTGAATTGCAGCTAATTCTGCGACGTAAACAGAAGCAGGATTATCGAGCTTACGGGAGACGGTTAAATTGTTATCGAAGATACCGAAGCCAGTGGACCCATCGAGAAGTGATCCGTCAGTGTAGAACATGTTGTCGCAGTCGATGTTGCGATATTTATTGGAAAAAACTTTGGGGATATGCTGAGTTAAAGATTTTATGATGTTTTTGAATGACCTGGTTCATGAAAGTGAACCGATCAGTTAATATTTTCAATAATCTAGTCAGACCCAAATGAATTATAGACCTTACTATTATGATAGGCTACATTACATCAATATGTTTATGTCAATAACTTCTATTTAACACTGATAAAACATTTTTTGGAAATAATTATCCAGCTCTGAAAAGGTTCAAAATGGTTCCTGAGGTTAATTTTTGGTTTCTGTGCATCATCCCAATTACGGAAATACCTATATTGTGTGGTATTCGATTATTTTTGACTGGTTTCTTCTAATCTGAGTTCGTCATTTTGGATTTTAAAATAGCATGTGGAGTGAATTCCTGGCCTCTGGACGTCATTCTGGTTCTGGAAATTACCATATTGGGTGGTATTTGGCAATTCTGGGCTGTTTTCCGTCATGGAAGGACGATTTCTAACCTCTGGGCATCATTCTGATACCGGAAATATCGATATTGGATGATAATTTCGGTTGCCTTCCGAAAAAAATTGGTTGAAATATGGGTTTTTATTTAAGAGAGATCACCTCTCCCCCTCCTTAGTCGAGCGTGGTATCAAGACATCAAAGAAACGTTTCTTGTATTCTAAAATCTGCACTTTCAAAATTTGGATCCATTTGCTTGAGCAGTTCTTGAGTTTTGTAGAAATTTGTATTTCATTTGTATAAAAGCCCTCCTTTCCATAGGAGACAGAGAGGTCTCGAACCTCCATAAAAACATATTTTGCCCCCAAAAACCTCCACATATTAAACTTGGTTCTATTTGCTTGATTAGTTCTCGTGTTATGCAAGAATTTGTGTTTTATTTGTACAGGAACACTCCCTTTCAAAGAAGGAAGAGGCATCGAACCGCCATAGAAATATTTCTTGCTCCCAAAAACCTCCACATACCGATTCAGGTTCTGTCCTCGAGTTTTGCAGAAATTTGTTTGGAACCCCAGAGTAAATGAAAAGGGGTGTGTAACCATCATAGAAATATTTCCCTCCCCCAAAATTTCAAATTGCCAATCTTGATTCCTCTTGCTTCATTAGTTCCCGAGTTATACAGAAGTGTCGGTAGCCACAAAAATATTTCTTGCTCCCGTTAACCACCACACGCCAAATTTGATTCCATTTGCCTGATTACTTCCCGAGATATAAACATTTCAATGTTTCGTTCGTAATAGAGCCCTCCCTTTTAAAGCAGGTTTTAAACTTTCATAAGAACCTTCCCCGCTCCAAAAAACTCTACACACAAATTTTCATGCCGATCGGTTCAGTCATTTCCTTGTTTATATGAATTAGACAGACAGACAGAACTCTATTCTATATGTATAGATATAAAAGTTTGTATATAATTCTTTATTTTTCGGCATTACTAAACTTTGAAAACCAATTGACTGTTTACAAACACTTACAGACAAAAAATTGTACCTACAGTTGAAAGTCTATAGATGGTTATTTCTTCGTATGGAACTGCTACTTGCGAAGAATCACGAGGTTTGGAGATGGTTAAACTAAAGATACCAAAAATATCGAAATCTGTCAGATACCTTTTTAATTTCAAGATATAAAAATAACAATGTTTAGAAAAACATGCATTTAAGGATGACTGATAACTTTGTAAAAGGTTAAATTCGAAAAAAATTGGGAAAAAAGTTAGAACAACAGATTGTAATTTTGGTACCTTTCCATACGAATATGGTTTTTCGAGGGGGACGCTCCACTACGAACCAAATGTTCAACTTACGACAAATCCTCGATAAATTTCGAGACTTCAACTTGCAGACTCGTCATCTGACTTCAGGACAGCGTACGATTCAGTTAAGAAAAATGAGTTTTGACAGAATATGCTTTAATAGCCGGCAAACCCTGCAAAACTAGCACTCTGTAAAACACTGATTCTCCCAGTGCCCATCTATGGCATGGGCACTGAAAGATGCTGATCGGCGAGCTCTTTGTACATTAAGCGTAGGATCTTGCGTTCAGTCCTTGGCGGCAAAATGGAAAAAAGGCGTTTGACACTGACGCATTAACATCGAATATTACAGTGTTATCCAAATATTTAAAACTTAAAACAAATAGCAAAAAAATACTCTGGATAATCGAGTCAAAAATTCCGAATAATTGAACTCCAAATAATCGAGACGTATTTGACCATTTTTGGCTGCTTCCCGTTGATTGGGATATATGAAACTGTTCTACACACTCTGTTTAAAATTTATCTTTTGGAGCGAAAATGTACCCTAATAAAATCCTGAATGCCACGATTTAGTTATTTTGGAATTAGAACAAAACAAAATTTTACAGACAATAAACTCGATACTGACAATTAGAAATCTAACAAATAGAAAACACATTCTGTGCCGAACACGCATCAGTACTGGACGTGTTTGGTGATCGGTCCGATAGAGTATAAAACAAAAGACGTGTGAACAAGTGTTGGCATTGTTTGCCTGGTCGAGTGAAATAAATCCGGGTTCAAGGTCGTGCCTTTGTGCAACTGTTTCGCATCGTGACTGCCAGCTGGTGCGTAAGCCGATTTGGCTGCTGGCTGGATTGTGCTACAGCAGTGGACGAGACACAAACGAGGAAAAAGAAGAAGCCATCAGTGTCAGCGAGTTGTATCGCTGTGTGGAGTGATCTCACACCTGGCTCGCTGCTGGTGGTTGTTTGGTGCTGCTGTATTGGTGCTGCTGGCTGTAACGGCTGCTACTTCGAACGATCGGACAACCAACCTTACTGGAAGGGAGAAATAAAAAGGTACGTGTTCTTGTCAGCGCTAGTGCGCTAGACTTAGCGCGATGGATGTAGATCCCTCGCCTCCCGCGCCACCATCCCCGAACCCCTCTGACCCTGACCCTTCTGTTACCCCCTCCCCTGTTCATTCTTCAGTCCCCCCTCGCCCCAGGCTTTACCCAGACGGAGCCCAGGGCAGCTATACTGTTTATTTTCGGCCAAAGGCAGGACCGAAATCAAAAAAATTGAACCTCTTGCAGATTTCTAAAGACCTGACGAAGGAGTACAAGGGCGTGACCGAAATTTCCAAGGTCCGGCCTAACAAGCTCCGTGTCGTGGTCGGTAACCTGAAAGAGGCCAACGATATAGCTTGCTCTGAGCTCTTCACACGCGAGTATCGCGTTTACATACCCGCACGAGACGTGGAGATCGACGGTGTCATAACCGATTCGAGTCTGTCCGTCGAGTGTATACTGCAAAGTGCCAAAGGGTGCTTTAAGAACAAAACGTGTCCCGAAGTAAAGGTGCTCGACTGCAAGCAATTGCGGTCAGCATCGATCATCGGTGGTAAAACAGTATACACCCCGTCAGACTCGTTTCGAGTTACGTTCGCCGGGTCAGCGCTACCAAGCCACGTCTCGATCCACCGGGTTCGTCTCCCTGTGCGATTATATGTGCCTCGCGTCATGAACTGCCTGAATTGTAAGCAGTTAGGCCACACCGCCGCCTACTGCTGCAATAAGGCACGTTGTGGCAAGTGTGGGGAGAATCATGCGGATGATTCCTGCAGTAAAAATGCTGAAAAATGCATTCACTGTGGGGAGAGTCAGCATGAGCTCTCGACATGTGCGGTGTACATGCAGCGCAGGGATAAAATAAAGAGGTCTCTCAAAGAGCGTTCGAAGCGTTCTTACGCTGAGATGCTGAAGAAGACCGTTACCACTTCTCCCATTACATCAAACCCTTATGATCTGTTGTCCTCTGATGAAACCGATTCTGACGATTCACCAGCGGGAACATCTTACGCCAATCCTGGGGAGTCTAGAAAGAGGAAAAATATTTCCTCTCCTAAACTTCCCAGAAAAGGTCCTAAGATTTCTCAAAGTGAAATGAAAGTTACAAGCAAACCAAACAGTGCTGCGGAAAAACCGAAGCAAACTCCTCCTGGGCTTGCAAATTCAAAGTCCCAGAAGGAGTTCCCAGCACTGCCAGAAACATCTAAAACCCCAGTTGCTCCTTTTGCACTCCCAGTTGATGAAACAAACTCTGGATTAGTGAAATTTTCTGACATTGTGGACTGGATTTTTGAAACTTTCAATGTACCCGATCCAATTAAAATTTTTCTTACAGCATTCCTCCCAACAGTTAGATCATTTTTGAAGCAGTTGACTGCCCAATGGCCTCTCCTTGCAGCGATTGTATCCTTCGATGCCTAATTCAACTGCGTATATGAAGGATTCTATCTCTGTCTTACAGTGGAATTGTAGAAGTATTTTACCAAAAATTGATTCGTTTAAAGTTTTGATAAATAAAAACAAATGCGATGCATTTTCCCTTTGTGAAACTTGGCTTACTTCAAATATTGATCTCAACTTCCATGATTTTAATATTATTCGCCTTGATCGAGACACCCCATATGGAGGAGTACTTTTAGGGATTAAAAAGTGCTATTCTTTCTATCGTATTAACCTCCCCTCGATTCCAGGCATCGAAGTTGTCGCATGTCAAATGACAATACAAGGTAAAGAGCTTTGTATTGCCTCAATATATATTCCCCCCAGAGCACAGGTTGGGCAACGGCTGCTCTTTGATTTAATAGAACTTCTTCCCTCGCCACGTTTGATTTTGGGAGACTTCAACTCTCATGGCGTGGCTTGGGGTTCCCCATACAATGATAACCGCTCCTCTTTAATCTATAACCTTTGCGATGACTTCGACATGACTATTTTAAACAACGGTGAAATGACACGTATCCCGAAACCTCCAGCGCGCCCAAGCGCTTTGGATCTATCCTTATGTTCGACGTCGCTACGGTTGGATTGCACATGGAAGGTAATCCTCGATCCTCACGGTAGCGACCATCTGCCTATTCTTATTTCAATTACTAACGGGTCAACTCGCATGCGACCAATTGACATTCCGTATGACCTCACACGAAATGTCGATTGGAAGTTATACGAGGAAATGATTTCAAAAGCGGTCGAGTCGATTCAACATCATTCACCACTTGAAGAATACAACCTCCTCGCGGGCTTGATTCTCGACGCCGCGTTGCAAGCCCAAACGAAGAAATATCCCGGCGTAACGATCAAAGAACGGCCTCCCACTCCGTGGTGGGACCAAGAGTGCTCCGATGTCTACACGCAAAGATCCGACGCGTTTAAGGCCTACCAGACGGGAGGTATACCTGGCGACTATATACGGTATTCGGAGCTTGATACCAAGCTTAAAAGCTTGGCTAAAGCAAAGAAACGTGGATATTGGCGTCGGTTCGTGAACGAGACGTCGAGGGAGACATCGATGAGCACTCTTTGGAACACAGCCCGAAGAATGCGGAATCGCGTAACGGTCAACGAAAGCGAGGAGTCTTCAAGTAGGTGGATATTTGATTTTGCCAGGAAAGTATGTCCGGACTCTGTTCCTGAGCAAAATATTGTTCGCGATGCGTCTCCGGGCCACGACGCGATAGAATCACCTTTTACGATGGCAGAATTTTCAGTTGCCCTCCTGTCCTGTAACAATAACGCGCCTGGATTAGATAGAATCAAATTCAACTTGTTGAAGAATCTACCCGGCAATGCCAAGAGGCGCTTGTTGAACTTGTTCAATAAGTTCCTGGAGCAAAACATTGTACCGCAGGATTGGAGGCAAGTGAAGGTGATCGCCATCCAAAAACCAGGGAAACCAGCTTCTAATCACAACTCTTATAGGCCGATTGCAATGCTATCCTGTATCCGGAAATTGATGGAAAAAATGATACTCCGTCGTTTAGACCACTGGGTCGAATCAAATGGTCTACTATCAGAAACTCAATTTGGCTTCCGCCGTGCCAAAGGGACGAATGATTGTCTTGCGTTGCTTTCAACAGATATTCAGCTGGCGTATGCTCGTAAAGAACAAATGGCGTCTGCGTTCTTGGACATTAAGGGGGCTTTTGATTCCGTTTCTATTGACATTCTTTCGGGTAAACTTCACCGACAAGGATTTTCTCCAATTTTGAACAATTTTTTGCACAATTTGTTGTCCGAAAAGCACATGCATTTTACGCATGGCGATTTGGCAACTTTTCGCATTAGCTACATGGGTCTTCCCCAGGGCTCATGTTTAAGCCCCCTTCTTTACAACTTTTATGTAAATGACATCGACGAATGTCTGGCAAATTCATGCACGATAAGACAACTTGCAGACGACAGTGTAATCTCTGTTACAGGAGCCAAAGCTGCCGATTTGCAAGGACCATTGCAAGATACCTTGGACAATTTGTCTGCTTGGGCTTTACAGCTAGGTATCGAATTCTCTCCGGAGAAGACTGAGATAGTAGTTTTTTCTAGGAAGCATGAACCTGCTCAGCTTCAAACACAATTAATGGGTAAAACGATTTCTCAGGTTTTGGTACACAAATATCTTGGTGTCTGGTTCGACTCTAAAGGCACCTGGGGTTGTCACGTGAGGTATCTGATGAAAAAATGTCAACAAAGAGTGAATTTTCTTCGTACAATAACCGGACAATGGTGGGGAGCCCACCCAGGAGACCTTATAAGGCTTTACCAAACAACGATATTGTCTGTTATTGAATACGGGTGTTTCTGCTTCCGCTCCGCAGCAAACACACATTTGATCAAACTGGAGCGAATACAATATCGTTGTTTGCGTATCGCCTTAGGTTGCATGCAGTCGACCCATACGATGAGTTTGGAGGTTTTAGCTGGAGTACTACCATTGAAAAACCGCTTCTGGAGCCTGTCTTCTCGTATTCTAATCAAATGTGAGGTCTTGAACCGTCCCGTGATTGAAAATTTTGAAAGGTTAATCGAACTTAATTCTCAAACCCGTTTTATGACATTGTATTTCAATCACATGTCCCAAAATATTAACCCTTCTTCGAATATTCCAAATCGTGTCGACTTATCAAATACTTCTGATTCTACTGTGTTTTTCGATACATCCATGATAGAAGAAACTCGTGGAATCCCGGATCATTTACGCGTGCAGCAGATCCCTAAAATTTTTTCCAATAAATATCGAAACATCAACTGCGACAATATGTACTACACTGACGGATCACTTCTTGATGGGTCCACTGGCTTCGGTATCTTCAATAACAATTTAACCGTCTCCCATAAGCTCGATAATCCTGCTTCTGTTTACGTCGCAGAATTAGCTGCAATTCAGTACACCCTAGGGATTATCGAAAAAATGCCCACGGACCATTATTTCATCTTTACGGACAGTCTCAGTTCCATTGAGGCTCTCCGATCGATGAAAGATGTTAAGCACTCTCCGTATTTCCTGGGGAAAATACGGGAACATCTGAGTGCTTTATCCGAAAAATCTACTCAGATTACCTTAGCGTGGGTCCCTTCTCACTGCTCGATACCGGGTAATGAGAAAGCGGACTCTTTGGCTAAGGTGGGCGCAACAAACGGTGATATTTATGAAAGACCAATTGCCTTTAAGGAATTTTTCGCACTTGTACGTCAGAATACGATCATCAGTTGGCAAAATGCTTGGACCAGAGGGGAATTGGGAAGGTGGTTACATTCCATAATCCCCAAAGTATCGACGAACCCGTGGTTCAAGGGGTTGGATGTAGGTCGGGATTTCATTTGCGTGATGTCCCGGCTTATGTCCAATCACTATAGATTTGACGCGCTCCTCCGTCGTGTTGGGCTCGGGGAAAGTGGTATCTGTGCCTGTGGTGAAGGTTATCACGACATAGAGCATGTGGTTTGGTCATGCCTTGTACACCGTGACGCCAGGTCTAAATTAATAGCTTCCCTGCAGGCCGAGGGTAGACAGCCGGCTGTTCCTGTTCGTGATGTCTTGGCGAGCCGTGACCTATCCTACATGTCCCTTATATACGTTTTCCTGAAATCCATCCACGCCCCAGTCTAGTCCCGTTCCCCTCCGTCTACACCCAACAAAACGACAAGAACACGTTTGAACCTTAAGCACAAAACCAGCAACCAGACCCCGCACAATAGAACCAGGACCCAAGGACTACGAGCCTCTGTCCCAACTCACGACATCGTGGCTCAGCAGAACGAATCCATACATACCATTCGACGATTATCAGACGACCATTGAACAACAAAACACTGATTGGAAATCCCATGCTAGTTTTAAGTTAGACTTAATTTCAGCTCGTAGTCGGCAGCGAGGATAAAAAATTTGCTTTAGTTTTTAAGTCATCAGATATAATTGGCGCCGTTAAACATTAAATTGTATTTGTGCCGTGTCAAATAAATGTTATGTGAAGAAAAAAAAAAAAAAATAGAAAACACAAAACAAAATCAAAGTAAAGTTTGTTTTGCATTTTTTTTTTTGCGATATGTATCATAGGTTTACTCAAATTACGTCAAATATTTGCTCAATTTTAATGAAAATTTTCTCTTCATAATTGTAGTAACTTCAACGTTACTCTTAGCAATAATATTTTCCTTGAAATTGATCCCAGATAAATTGATCTCGTAAGACTACATTTGGAACATATAGAACACATGCTCGAATATATTTTCCAGAAATCGCAACTTTTTCAAACTGTGACAGCCCAAATTTAAAGAGTGTCCTAAAATTTTCACTTTCTTCGCTCCACTTTAGAAACACAGGTAAGGGCGCGCAAATACGTCATAAAACACACCTCCTCCTAGCTCCCAGCTTAGTTTACTCATATCCAATGTCGTTCATATCGTTTACAGCTTCCTTAGCCTCGATTTCACTTCCCACCCTTTGACTAACCTGATGATGCACAAGCGCATTACTTTTTATCTAACACTAATAGCATCCGACCGCTCCATTATCACCGTGGCAGTGAAAAATCTCAAAATCTGGGTTGGTCTTGATATGACATCCTCACTACCATGCCAACGTCTAGCGACTAGCGGAGAAGGTAAACATTTCAAAATCAGCTGTCCGACCCGACCTGGAGGCGCCAGAGAGTCTAGCGTGTCCGCGCATCACATGGTCCCGACGCCCGAAGTTGACACGAGCAAAACATAAACATCCCATCCTACTGCCGAAAGGTTCACACGGAAGCACCCATTTCTCACCGCGATGATTTACCGCCCACTGACTCCTCTCCCGCCACCCGCAACACCCCTTCCGATATCGATGCAAAAAGGCTCACCCGTTTTAACCAATATGGCTGACAGCAGCAGCAAGCAGAGAAGATTTTTCTTCAACACCATTTTTCCACTAGCTGCGCTTATCCTTCTGGTTGGATTCTACCGAACTCCCGTAGAACACTTGCACCTTCACGGAAAACACAACATATCACGCGAATTGTACTATTTGAATTGCACTTTTTCAATGTAATAAGTTTTTTTACTTTTCCGCAGTAGAGAGCGTGAAAAGTGTGTCCTCCCAGTAGCACAGTCAACACTTATCTCCTGTTTGCTAGGCGACCGTTCTCACGGGGATCCTGTTTGGCGATGATTGTGACGAATTCGCTGGCAATGGTAATGACGATGACAACGATGATGATGCTGACGGTAACGACGATGCACAACTCCACGATATGTTACGACGGAAAATACGCGACAGTTGTTGCTTCCAGCATACGCCAAGGACGAATTTTCGCGTACGAGTTGAAAATCTCCCGCGAAGAGATTCAACCGAGCTTCGAACTCTTGTGTTATTATTTTTGCGGGTTTTGTCGCGAACTCAGGGAGGTACAAAAACAACACGTTGTATAGACGTATATTTTTATTTTATGTGCTGCAGAAATTAACCGACTTGCGAGACCGTTAGCAGACGACTAACTGGCTGCCGTGCCGGGGTGTGTATGCTATCAGTAGCAAGCACCGCCAGATCTCGTCCAATCCGCACGAAAATGTAAGCCGGTGCGCGATTGGTAAATTTTCAAAATAATTTGTTTTTAGCTTTTCTGCCCGCGCCGTACTGAAATAGCGTAATAGGTATTAAAAGTAGCTCTCTGCTTGAAATTCCCTTTACACTCTGTCTAAATAATAACGAAAGCTAGTAGGATTTCAAATAACCTGAGATCGTCACTGGTTACGGTTATACTGATATGGGGAGAAAAATATTCAGATCCGCCTAGCAGTTTATACTACGTTTTCTTAAATATTTCACTGTGAATAAATAGTGTCATAAACGGTTCAATCAGAAGACTTAAACCAATTAAATGCTTACGTTATTATAATACGCAAGAAAGCGACCTTAAGGGGTTATATCTACCAAAAAACTTTTTTTTTGTAATTTTTTTTTTTTGCCTAAATCATACTAAAACTATCCTAGAATCAAAATCTCCATCGCCCAAGTAGGGTAAGGAACGGCTTAAGCGGTTGCGCTCATTTTAATCAGTCGCAGAAAACAGGCCAAACTCTTGCTTTTTGATCAATATCGACAATTTCAATGATGGAAACAAAAACTTTGATTGTCTAGCTATATTCGTAAAATATAAGAAATACCGTTAATCACAAAGAAATCTGTGAACAAACATCATTTAAAACAAATCGACCTATATTGCAGCCATTCAGGAGCCACTTCGGGTGCTGAAAAAAAACGCCTGCACAACAGATGGAAATTGCTTAAAATAGGTTCGGGGTGATTGGAATAGTGTCCCTCGATTAGTAGCTTTAATTGATTATTGTTAAAGTTTGCTAACTTTGTTTTACAATTTGAAAACAAGTTCTGACAGAGAAAACGATAAAGAACAGATTAATATACTACTGTTTGAATTTCACCCAACACATTTCGAGTATTTCGTATGAATACACAGGCGATTCCTGAAGCTGCTCAGAATATGTTCCCTACCCTACTGATCTGAACTCAAAATTCGTTTAAATCAATTTTTACCGAACAACTTCTATGCTCCAATATCACATTTTTTGGTTATTTTGGCAATGCTCGTTGTTTTTTTAATTTCGATTCTTTCAAATTTGAAGTATAGAGGTCGCTGCATCAAGTTTCGACCGTCGCTACAGCACGTGTACGTTCTTTGTTTGAGTTTCCTATACTTTTTAACTGGGAGTTATGATCAAAAGTACCTAAATATGAGTGACAAGTTTGAGTTTTGCGTGGGATCGGACACCAATCGCGTCAAAGTCGCTGAGCATCGCATATCTGATATCGCGAAAGAGGCTAGACCCAGTCTTACATCAGACAAAAAAAGGAAGAAGAGGAAAATGAGGCCCTGGAAGGACAACATTGCGGCGTAGGGATAGCTGACTCAAGGTAAAAAATTATTAGGGGCTTTATTATTGCGATTCTTAAGATTTATAGCATTTTGAAACTTTAAACGCGTTTTTCTTAAAACCGTGTTCTCAAAATCAGCGAGCGGTAGAGCTGAAAAAGTTTACATCCGATTGACTTGAAATTTTGTCTGTAGCTTCTTCATTAGATTATCTAGTGAATTACACACGATTTTAGCGATTGATTAACAACAACAAAAGTTATAAACAATTGAAGTCAATTTTTTTCGTCGAAAAATATTTTTTTTCCAAACCGTCGCGAAAAAAATTTAATCATCTGTACTCCACTAGCCACACTTATGTAGATAATGAACAACATTCTGTTTTGGTTATAGGTGGTGTTGGGCACGACTTATACTGCTCGCCGCGAAAGAAATTTATAAAAAAAAACCGGTTCACGACAATCGCTGCACAGCCGCCATTTTTTGAAAAAAAAAACAATAATATTTTTTCTATTCTCCAAGAGTTGCTTAATCGAATGATATATTATTTATATACCTCACCTTATGAAAAGAGCCTTGTTTTTCGAGCATTTGGTAGATATTACCCCTAAGGACGTTTCAAAATTCAAAAAATTCTTACCTCTTAATGTTTTAAGCACCCCGGAAATAAAATCCGCCAAATGTCTTAAATGTCTTAAATGTCTTAAATGTCTTAAATGTCTAAAATGTCTTAAATGTCTTAAATGTCTCAAATGTCTTAGATGTCTTAAATGTCTTAAATGTCTCACATGTCTTAAATGTCTTAAACGTCTTAAATGTCTTAAATGTCTTAAATGTCTTAAATGTCTTAAATGTCTTAAATGTCTTAAATGTCTTAAATGTATTAAATGTCTTTAATGTCTTAAATGTCTAAAATGTCTTAAATGTCTTAAATGTCTTAAATGTCTTAAATGTCTTAAATGTCTTAAATGTCTTAAATGTCTTAAATGTCTTAAATGTCTTAAATGTATTAAATGTCTTTAATGTCTTAAATGTCTAAAATGTCTTAAATGTCTTAAATGTCTTAAATGTCTTAAATGTCTTAAATGTCTTAAATGTCTTAAATGTCTTAAATGTCTTAAATGTCTCAAATGTCTCAAATGTCTTAAATGTCTCACATGTCTTAAATGTCTCACATGTCTTAAATGTCTTAATTGTCTTAAATGTATTAAATGTATTGAATATCTTAAAAGTCTTAGATGTCATAAACTTTATGAATGTCATATGAGCTTTAAGTGTCATGAATGTCAAAAATTTAAAAAATATCACAAACTTTTAAAAAACACCTAAATTAATCCACCTAGTGGTGCAGAAACCTTTGTTATACTATCTATTACTATATGCTTATTATGCCAGTAAACCCAAAACGTATATCGGCTTAAGAAGTCCGATTTCAATTATAAATTAAATGAATTTAATAGATAGTATTCCAGAGGTTGAACAAAACACGAAAGAAGGAATAGATAGAATAAAACTCTGATGTGTTTTTTACAAATATTCTGAATGTTATCACTAGAGTATGTATATGAGTGTTAATTTTCCGATCACAAACCAACTTTATTAATTCTGGCTAGAAGAAACTTGAAAATTTTTGAAATAATCAATTTGGCGGAAACGGTAATGGATATAAATTTTCTCGATTTCATACTAGAAC
The DNA here is from genome assembly GCF_029784165.1 of Wyeomyia smithii. NCBI lineage: Eukaryota > Metazoa > Arthropoda > Insecta > Diptera > Culicidae > Wyeomyia > Wyeomyia smithii. Next base: position 95,463,207 of record NC_073696.1, read on the forward strand.
TGCGAATATGTATGTTTATTCAATGCAGTTCTATTTGTTTTTAATTCACTATAATTCAAGTTTGAATACCACAATGGTTTAGTTTTTAGAAATCACAGGACCTAGAATTATGAATCAGCATCGTATATATATCACGGATTGCAGCAAACTTCTACAAATCTCAAGAAATTATAGTTCAGAAATGTACAGGAATACAATGAATGCTTTCTAAAATTCGTTCGGAAAATTGGTTCAATTGGTGGGTTCACACTGATGCTCACTCAATTTTTCAGTTGCATCTTGAAGAATTTTTTCTCAGTTTTTCAATGCTTGTCTCGGTAGTTGCGAAAAGGGTAAAAATTGCATTTTCCTGATATAATCCAAGACGGCGGCCAATTTCAAGATGGCGGCCAAAATTATGATCACTTCAAATGAATCATTCCTCTTTACAAAAAGTGCTACTTGTAGTAGGTTCCATAACGAATTTCAGAGATATAGCTCAAATAAAACATCAAGAAATGCTAGAATTTCAACTTTTTTAGAAAATATTTCACCCCTTGGCGACCGAGGGTTCATCCAATTCGATCAAACAAAACTGGCATTATCAATTTTTCTTTATTTCTACCAACTATGTAGATTTATATTGAATTTACTTATATTAAATTAGTTTCAGCGAGAATTGCTCAATTATATGAACGTTTCTTGAATCATGCGTCATTGAAAATCATATAACTACTGATGAAAGTTGTCAATACAATTTCATTTTAATTGCCTTATCTGAAAGTGAAGGTTTTTTGCAACATTCAAAAATATTGGCTTTCAAGAGTGTAGTCGAGAACATTAATCTTTTTGAAGGCCTAAGCTGTAAGGTGAAATCCGAAACAGGGACTTCATAAAACTCGCTACGATAACAAGAAGTAAGATAATTTGGATGGATACTCTGTTTGTACTGAATTTGAAATGGAAAGCAATATTTATATCTTACATAAGCATAGTGTATCATGTCATACATCTTTGGTAAAGCTTTCCGAAATATCCGGATCGCTAATTGTGTTACATTTGCATGCTGTGAGGTTAGATTTTGCTACAATGCTTAGTTTCAGAATGCTGTAAATGCTTCTTGTTCTTCGAAAATCTGGGTTCTACGTACAATTCATTATAGGGTTATTGCTCCTATATTCATCTCAGTACCTATATTCATCTCATTACGCATTTGATCAAATCATCGTCAAATTTAACCATATTTTTAACGTAAGACTTTCCACCACTTGACAAAATCGAGAAGCAAAGAGATTTACTTTCAATATTTGTAGAAATTTGACGGTAAATTGGACAAATGAGAGAAATAAGATGAATATAGCTGTTGAGATGAATAATGGAGCGATTACCTTATATTCAAAAGGAAGTAAGAACGAAAGCTTCGCATGCGAGACCAGGAGCTAAGTAGGCATTGCAGTTACCTCTAAGATATATTTAAAATTGTTCAGAAAAAGTTATTAAAAGCAAAAGGTTCATTTATTTACAACAATTGAATCGCACTACGAAGGGCTTAAAATTATGCAAGGTTGTCGATGATCTTTATTTTTCTTCGAGAAATGAATAGCGATACGAATAAAAGAATAAAGAGAGAGGATGAGAGAGAGAGAGAGAGAGAGAGAGAGAGAGAGAGGAAGAGAGAGAGCGAGAGAGAGAGAGAAAGAAAAAAGGGAGAGAGAGAGAGAGAAATTATCCTATAAGTAAAATATCCTATGTCTAAAATATACTTAGGGGCCATCCACATACCACGTGGACAGCTTTGGGGGGGGGGGGTTGGCTAATGTCCACGGTCCATACAATTTATTTAGAATTTATATGGGCAGTTGTCCTCGGAGGGGGAGGGGTGGGTCAAAACTGTTAAAAATCTGTCCACGTCTGTATGTGGATGGAGCCATAGGTCAGTATTCTAAAGTTCAAGCTACCAATAAAAAAATCTTGCTCAATGTGATTTCCAAAGAGCTCTGGGGCTCTTTTTTAAAGCTGCAAACATTGCATAAATAAATAAAGCGTTTTTTGACGTAGGACTACGTCTAACCGCACTATATCGAGATACATTCTGCGGAAACTAAAACCAAGGTGTAACTGTGCGTAACCACATCAATATTGCGTCTTTTTAGAGCGTCTTTTGAGCTGTTTCGGAATCAGAACAACGAATGTGTGTTGTTCATTCATAACGCATTTGGTGCTCTAGCGAATGTTCACTGTATCGGACGGCTCAAAATCAAAACACTTTTAAAGTATTAACCGGTGCTAGTATAGACTACAGACGGTGTTATGAACAGATACGCAAAGAGTGAGGTCGAAAACTCCAAGTGAACCGTCAAACCGAGGCTCCAAGTGTGCAGAGTAAACAAACTCATGCGTGTTACTTTTCGTACAGAATGTGTGTTGCGATCAGTTTAAATTCTGTGAATCACGTGCAATTGTGGTTCCAACGAAAAATGTGTTCACCATGCTCATGTTATGAGTGATGCATTGGAAATTATTATAATTGTATGAACAACCATTGAAACTCAGTAATATATCCTTACAAAGTTTAGAAATTTCATTACACTTTCTAGTGCGTATGAAGTCATGCGAAAATAAATGTGGTTGCCAGAATTGTTTAAAATAAAATATTAGCAAAGGGTTGCCATATTTACTGCTTTTCTCTTTGCGTATCTCTTTATAACACTCTCACATCTCTTTCTAACACTCTCAGTCTCTAGTATAGACCTAAGTGGCAACATCTGGCTTATCTGGCACAGGCAACAGTACTGCACCGAGCAATGTATGAATAGAGCGCTGGTCACTCGTCGTCGTTTGAATAAATAAGGTTCATTGTACAGATAAAATGCGTTGTTTATTTATGAACTCTACACTGTGTTTTTCTCATGTCCATTTTAAATTTTCTGTGAATATACATTTTTGTTTAAAAACTGTAATTCTTTATCGTTATTTTTTCCATGAACTTGTAACTGCAGGAAAATTTTATTATGTGACATCTTTGCCGCTTGGTGATCGGAGAGTGAGCCATCATTCACAAGACAAATAAATATTGTTTAATTTCTACTAAATCGTACTTAATTTAGGTCGATTTAGGTTAGGTAGGTAAATAATAAAAATACAGACCCAGTTCGATTTTGCAAAACACGGCAGAATTTTTCTGTTGCCAAGATTGAACCATGCCAAAAATGAACGGTTCTCTTTTCATGAATTTTCATAGATATTTCCACCAATGAACCTGTTTTAGTTCCAAGTCGTTTGAGGTGTCGCTGTATGAATTACGGCTGACAACCTAGATACTTGATATTACTACCCGAGTAATTAGAGGCTTAGTACTGCTTAGATCATGATCAGTATATTAACGGCACATGTTCCGGTCATATTCCAGGAACCGTTTTACCGATTCGGTCATCCGCTTCGGCAACATAAAGAACCAAAATACCCTTCTTTTGGAGAATGTTGAGCTTAAATTGGTTGAAATAATGAAGAAAACTAAGAATTGTGATTAAACATAATCGCTCGTTTTTGCCACAAAATCTAACCGTGCCAAAAGTGAAACGAGCTCAAATGAAACAGAGCCTCAAAGGGAAATATAAAATTATTGTAGTCCTACGTCAACTATGCGGTAGAGTCTTGGATACCACCCTCTTACTATTTTGTTTTTTTTTTCGATTCGATTTTGAAATACTACACATAAACAACATATTTACACATACAAACGTACAGGCACACATACACATACATACAGAAATTGTTCAGTTTGTCGATCTGAGTCGATTGGTATACAACACATGGCCCTCCGTGACATTTATTTTATCTTAAAAGTTAAATGTCTTATATAAAAAATACTCTTTGATCAATATCTTAAAATATAAGCCATTAATCAAAAATCCACTCGGTAGCATTCTGGGGGAGCACAGTAGCTTTCGTTTGCGTATAAGATCATCAAAATCGGATATTGCGTTCTGTAAGAAAGGTGCGTTACTATTTTGTGGCACATACATACAGACAACATACATACACACACACACATACACACGAACAGACATTGCTCAGTTAGTCGAGCTGAGTCGAAAGGTATATACGGTTCGGCCCTCCGGACCTTGGATCTATTTTGCGTTTTTCGACCGATTTTATAACCTTTGTTTAGTATAACAAAGGTAATAATAAAGGTAGAAAACAAAAATTTCAATTACATCACAATTGTAGAAAATGTCAAAAATATTCGAAATGTCAAAAATATCTGTAATGTAGCAGTTGCTCAAAATGTCAATAATATCAAGTATGTAGGAAATGTCACGATAACGTTTTACAAATAAAATATTGTAATACTGCACTGCAGCTGAAATCCATCTTCATTAAAAAAAACTTTACTACTATGTGTACAAACGTTACAAAGTTACAATAATTGTATCGAGATATTATTTTTCATCCGTTAAATACACCTGTTTCCCCATCCAAAAAGCGGCGAACCACAGCAGCATGGTCTTTCTTTCCCACAACAACACTACACAAGTATACGGTAGCATCGCTAGCATTATATATATATTTTGCTTAGAATCTTTCTTTCTGTTTATATAATAATACACGCATACAAATTAAAAATAACAAATATAAATACGACTTAAAAGTGTTTACATCAAAAATGGCTTAGATTTTGAACGTCTCGATCAGCTCGGTTTATCTTATAGGGTTGTTCTTGCTTCCCATAATTCTATTACTAGAAAGGTGTAAACATTTTGTTGTTCAGTGCCGTCCCTTCTATTGCACATTCTGTGTCCCACAATTATATTTTGTTCTGCCTTTAGCCCATGACAATCATCGTTTTACTGGCGAATGGCTCCAAACTTATATTTCGCCCTATGTTTTTTTTTTTCCTAGGGATACTGATCACTCGTGCGATGGTAATAAATGTTATATTTTGATACATTCAAGAGTTTACAGAGGGCTGCTTTGTTGAAAAATCTGGTTCTAAGAGGTTTTTGTGTGTGTGTTTTCTTGTGCAACTTCTACGCTCAAGTACTATCGAGAAACGAGATTCACATCTAACAGTCAACGTCTCATGATAGCACACCAACAGCGAAATGTCAGGATCCCCAAGTTCTAGTGACATACATTTTGGTCTCTTGCTACTTATTCTGAGTTGCTTCATGAACCATGAAAAGAGAGACAGAGAAAATACACTCAATTAAGTCTTATTAGTAACGGCTTGATTGTAACTTCTTCGGGTATTTCGAGTTCGTCACTATTTTCCAGTTTTTCTGCTATTATATAAATTAACTAAACACTAAGATCATTGTTTGCCTAACAAGTTTTTTGTTTGTTTGTTTGTTTGTTGGTTTATGTGTCATTTTCGTGTTGTTGGTTTCAAAGGACCAGCCTTATCCCTCATGCCAGATGAGCTTGATAATGGTTTTTGTGTTTCGCTACTTAGTTTTGTTTCTTTTTCTCTCTCTTCTACCTCTCCTCTTTTAACTAAGGTTTGTCTTGGTATTTTTGGTTACATCATCAGTTGTAAAGTTGTGTGTTTGGTTTTCTTGTGTGGTTTGTCTCTTCTATCTTGAGGAAATATTGATTAATATAATATGTGCACAACCGTAAGGTGAAGAGCCGTTGCAAACAAAAATGATAACAATAAAAGATGCTGGATGATGGAAAGAGTAAACAATAAACTTACTGTACTATACTAAGAATGCAATCGCAAACTTTGAGCTTTGATCAACGGTAACTATTCACTGGTCAACAAGCAGTTTATCCTACGATTTGAAGCAGGAAGAGAGATATTTTCAAAAATGTTTGATGAAATCAAAATAATTTTTTTTTATTGTGGAAAAAATAAGTGACACGGCGTCTCCACTAAGTCAAAAAAGGAGACGGATTGTTATTTTTAAATTTGACGTCCATTGAAAACGAGATGTAGTTTTAAAAATTTAGAAGTTCAGGATATTTTGTTTTTCGATTCTTTCGTTCACTATTATCGAAAAAACCTGCGTGTGCCGGGTTAGGTGTAACTAAGTTTTACTTTAACTAATGTAGTAGATCGATTTATTATGGAAAATTTTGCCATTTTTGCGTGAATTGCATCTTTCGAAAACTATACTATAAACTCATGAAAGGGACAATGTTTTCGTGGTACTGTGGCTTACGTCGTTCATAGATACAACATTACTTCATAACTAATAGTACAGTTATACCTCGATTATACACACCCTCGATTATACGCACCCTCGATTTTACGTACTTCGATTTTACGCACATTTTACCTCGATTTTACGCAAACTTTTTTCAAACACATTTTAAATTCGTATGTTTTCTTCATTAAATTGTGCGTAATGAAGGGTTATATATACTAGACATGGTTCACTAATCTCTTTTGGGGTAATTTACTAAAACTTTTATATAAAACGTGTATTGTTACAAGATAGAGGAGCTGTTTTCAATGCCTCCTTAGCAATAGTATGTGGGTAAAAATAAATGTGTGAGTCACACATATACTCTCTCTCACACACACGCACACACACAGAGACATACACATACGCACATACACACATACACACACGCACACACACATACACACACATACACATATACGCACACGTATACATTAGGGTGGCACAAAAAATAAATGTTAGCTCCCATGCACTTTTCGTGTTCCTTATGGGTCCCCTAACAACTGTGTAACTTTTCAGATCGATCGGTGAAACGCCCGATTTGCGCCCGATTTTTAAAGTTTCCATACGATTTTATATGGGAAAATCCACTTTTTCAAAACTTGTTCTCTAGAAATTCCCAGTTGGCTCCTAAAAATTTATCGGCACATGATATTTGTAGAAAATTTTCCTGGAAAAAACTCTTCTGCATACCGTAACGCGCAACGACGCTTGTAGAAACAGCTATTCACCCCGAACTGATTGAATGTCTGACGGACTGCTCACCATTGAAATTTTCCAGCAACACTGCTACAGCATGCTGCTATTGCAGACTTGCTTAAGCATGAGAAATAATTTCGCGTGGAATTAATTTTCAAAGTGTGATTTTTGCTCATAGTATCTTCGAGGATGCCTCCAAGATAAATTTAAGTGATATCATTTCTCATCACATGGTTGAATTTGCAACAGCAGCATGCTGCAGCAGTATTGCTAGTAAAATTCAATGGTGAGCCGTTCGTCAGATATTCAATCAGTCTGGGATGAATATTTTTTTTCACAAGCAAGGTAGCGCCTTGCGGTCTTCAGAAGAGTTTTTCCCAGGAAAATTATCTACAAATATCATGTGTGGATATATTTTTAGGAGCCAACTGGGAATTTCTAGAGAACAAGTTTTGAAAAAGTGGATTTTCCCATATAAAATCGTATGGAAACTTTAAAAATCGGGCGCAAATCGAGCGTTCCACCGATCGATCTGAAAAGTTACACAGTTGTTATAGGACCCATAAGGAACACGAAAAGTGGATGGGAGCGAAAAAATAACACCATCCCTTTTTCCCATATAACCGTGTCCCAGTCTAATATACATACACATATACGCGCACACATATACGCGCACACATATACGCACATACATCCACACACATATACGCACATGCACACACATATACGCACATCCACACACACTTATACGCACATACACTCACATACACACATACAAACACATACACACGTATACACGCAAACACACATACACATATATACTCACATACACACACGCCCATTTTATTTTTTTCAAGTTATTCCTTTCAAGCATTTTGCATATGTTCTGGGTGAGTTTTCCACGGCACATTAGAAAACGTCTATTATTTACGTAACGCAAATAATTACCTTCTTTGACCCCGCTCCTATGTCACTCTCTTTTTTGGATCCCTGATATTGTTTCTATGAGTTGTCAAGCTTTCCAACCCCCCTTTCGAACGTTACATACTAATTGGATGACCCCTACATGTTTTCTTGCACATTTCCGATCACGTAAGTTAATTTTTGGCTTTGAAAAACTTTCCACTTTCCGCACCTGCTGTGTATGCTATGAATGTTTATGCATATTCAGTATAATAAATATTAGCATTTTATCTTTCGCCTTACCAGGCCGGTACCGGGCAATTCTATGGCTACGCAAATTAATTCAAGGGACCTTACCGATAATGATTATGTTTAGACACATTCTAACAATTACGATAACGCATCATCTAGAGTTGGTTTCCGCCATATCCATTTGTCCGATCGTTTTACTTTAAATTTGTTTTTTTTTTAGTGAAAACAGTTATCTTTTTACTATAACTACAGATTTCGATACTAGTATTTTTAAATTGCTAATAGTTTTTTTTTTTTTTGTTATAATTCTACAACTACACCGAGCAGATGAAGCTATTCACAGAGTTTTCTGATTCTGCGCTTTATATATAAATATATGTTTGTGTTTGCATGTTTTTGTTATCTTTGGTTGCAAAGTTGTGTATGTATTTGTAAAAGTGTTGGTATCGATTTACTGGTCTACAATTAGCATTCATGAAAAAGTGAATTAAATATTTGATAATTTAAAAGTCGCGTTTACAGTGTACACTAGTTCGTATTTCGAGTGGGATGATTCATTTATCATAATTTACCTTTGATGCTGGATGAGTTGTGCAAGGTGCTGCTGACCCTATTGGTATTTTGAGGCTAGCGACATGTTAGTTTGGAAACGAAAAAGCGTTGTTATACATTAAACAGATTAAACGATTCAGTCCTTGACAATTTGCGTGTGCATACAGACACCAGATAGGATTGTTAAGCTATAAGTTTCATGGATTGAGCGCAACGATGTTCGCGCTCTTTGAGAAGCTTTGTGCTGAAACCAAAAAAACTAGACGCTAGTTGACCGCAGTAATTTATAAAAATGCAAGGAAATAATGGCCAGCATTATTACATGTGGAACAAGGATAAATGGTTTTGTCGTTTGGTTACTATAACACTAAAACTCTTCCTTCGTTTCTAATATACGGTCTTACTTTTATACATAACTATTCACTCGATTGATTCGCTTACTCTGTGGTTCAACGAAAACAAATAAATTGTCTCGAAAAATCAGAAATAATTATCAACATGAACAATTTCTGCATAATTAGTCGCATTCGACAGGTTATGTTGCATCGTAGACTCTAATTTTTTATTTGTGCTATAAATTTATGGAAATCAGCAAACGCATGCTGAATGATTGATGGTTTCAATTGCATTAGAAAGCTGTTTTCAAGCGATATTCTTCTATTTTAGACCTGATTCAAAATTTGAGGATAAGATCCAATTTTTTTAGAAAAATCACTGAGTTCTGAGATGGTTCTTGTAGTAAAAATTACTCTTAGTTTTACAAATGTTTTTCAGTGTGCAATTGAAAATGAATTGTGACAAGTATTTTCATAAGAAAGATCAGTGAATCCTGCCTTTTAACTAGTTGAGAGTTTAGTATAACTCTTTTCCCCATATTAACCACGAGCAACCCAATCGAGTTTTCGCGAATAGTGTTGAACCAAGATAAAACTTTTACAATCGAATCAACAAATTACAATACGTTTTCTATTGCCGCAAATCATACACCTTTCCGCAATTTTCTTTTCTTCCATAGGTAACGGATTCGGCGTCAGCTCGTTCGGCATTCTGGTCGCTTCCTCCACGCAGTTTTAAGGACACGATATTGGACCGGTTTTCCAGTGCTATCGCTAGATACTGTCCACCGTTCAGAATTTCACAGGTGGTAATCTTTTCCTGCGGAGTGTAGACAGCCACTGCCTCTCCACTATCCAGTTCCCAGAGCCGAACGGACAGATCGCGTCCTTCGGTATCGCCAGACAGTAACATCTTACCGGACGGGTCGAGTTTCAACAGGGTTACCGGTGCGCAGTGCCCGATTAAAGTGCAACGGCAGTTTCCTGGTGGGTAAATGACATTTAACAATAAACGATCGTATTTTTTCCCCCGAACCAGTCTTACCAGTAACTAAATCCCAAATCAATATACGTGCATCTTCGAGACCAGCGATGACGCAGGTGTTTGTTTGAGAAATCGCCAGAGATACGGTATTGCACGATGGTTTCCACTTCTTGAACAAAGTTCCACTCTGCAGATCGTAAACAACAATAAAGTTTGGACTAGGCTCTGCCAGTTCCTTGGCAACGACACACACGTAGGAACCCTCGTGGGTTATGGCGGACAGTGAAGTCATGAAGTCGTGATGCGGTATCCTCAGATCGTACAATAGTTTTTTCTGCGATAAATGCCACACGAGTAACGGGAAAGGCTTCTGCGTTTCATCTCCACAAACCAATATTCTAGAAACGTTATTGTAATTAGTTCATCTTAATCTTTTCTAATTAATACATCAGTTACCTTCCATCGCCCGAAACCAGCAGTGAGTTAAGGAATCTATCCTCGCCAGCCTTGAAGGTGGTAACGCAATCACCCGACTCGATATTCATTAGGTTAACGTACATCCGATTACGCGAAAGACAAACCAGGTGTGACGAATCATGCAGACCAAAGTACGGCATTTTCTGGTTCATTACACCCTTAAGTGTAACTTTAAACTTCCCCTCGTCCAGATCGAGGATTCGGATTTCTCGTCGGCACAAAACCGCTACCCCGTAATCACCAACCGGACAGACGGCAGAAGGTTGCGGTACCCCCAGAATGGTACGTACCTTAGTGCACCTAAAATTACTTTATCAAACCCCGAACAGTTCTCTACAATAAAAACTTTACTTACTTTGCCACATTCCATACGCAAATCTCTTCCCTTTCTGTGCTCATCGAAATGGCAAAAAATCCGTCAATACTCAAATTAACAATCAGATCATATCCAGCAGCAGCCGTGTCCGTTTTCGTATCCTTTTCGCTTTCCTCCAGTTTAGCATCTTTAAACTCCAGCTTCTGAAGATAGGTCGCCGTACTAGAGTCGATATAGTCACGCCACTTCTTCAGCATCTCAATTCCAGCTAACGTTGCCTGTTCGGCCGCCAGCTTCGTTTCGATGAACGTGTAAAGTAACGAATATATCTGCTGTCCATCATAGTTAAGAGCGTTAAAATAGATCTCACAAAACTGCTTCAGCAAAACCAGATGACCGAAGGCCTGCTGATTACTACGATTATCCGTTAAGTTCACTAGACAAATATCTTTTAACAAATGAACACATCCGGTTGCGGTCAGTTTCTCCTGAAGCCAGCTCACATCGGTTAGATAGCTGGAACAGGCAAAGGATTCATCGCTTGCTTCCACCATGTAGCTGTGGTACGGTAACTCCACAAACTTCCTAACGTTGTAACTATTGAGCATGAAAACAAAAACAATGTAAGTGAGCAGCTATCAAACCAGGATAAACTAAATTACCTGGTGTCTTTGCCTTTTTTGTCGGCGAAACTATTCGGTTGCTTGTCGAAGAAATCGTAGAGGATTTTGTGGGCACTCTTAATATCCTGCTCGTACCGTTTGCTGGCTACCTCTCGGAGGGTTTTGTCCACTATGACGATGTTTTTGTTGTGCAAAAGCAATGGTCCCATCTTCCAACAAAAATGCGTCCAAAGTTTGGTTGTGGATCCTGTAGGTAATACGGGAAAGGTCATTAAGTTGATTACGTTTTAATATAATTTTCAGAGGAGTTACATAAGATTGGAAACAGATTGGATTGATCTCCAGCAATCCAAGAATAACCCCGCTACCTTGGATGGACTACGACCTTAGTAAAACATCTGGAAGCATTTCATCCAGCTAATCGGCATCAGAATCACGAAAAACATTCGTAGGGTAAATTAGGCTATAGCGGACCCTTTTATTTTATTAACCTATAATGGACCACCCGTCAGATTAACTCCATTTCTCTTAACAAAAATCGGGATTATAAATGATTGTGATGCACATTGGCTTCCCTTTCCCGATGGAAGTTTTCCGAACATCCCTCGAGTTTTCACATAGGTAAATTCAGTTCAGTTGGCGAATAGTCCACTATAGGAAAGTGGTCCAGGTTAGTTTACTCTGTATCAAAAGAATAAACAGTTTTTCGTTAGGGTGGTCCATCCAAGGTAGTTCTACCCTAGAAGCCCGGGAACGTGGTTTCGATTTCCATAAAATTTTGCACACGTGAATTGACCTATAGTGGTCCCCTTCCCTATAGTGAACCACCCGCCAGATTAACTCAATTTATGCGAGAATTCGAGGGATTTTTAGACAGCTTTCATCGGGAAACATCTTATCCAGCCTATCTGCATCACCAGCATTTTTAAGTTCTGATTTAGGTTAAGGGAAATTGGATTAATCAGACGGGTGGTGTACTATAGGGTAATAAAGTAAAGGGGTCCATCATAAGTTAATTTATCCTATTTGGCTTAGAAAACTAGGGTAAAATATCCTATGATGAACCACTCGTCCGATTGACACAATTTTTCTTGACATAGATCGGAACTTATGAACGTTTTTCGTAATTATGATGCTGTTTGGCTGGATGAGATGTTTCCCGATGGAATTTTTCTGAAAACCCCTCCAATTTTTGTCAAAATTGAGTTTATCTGTCGATTGGTCCACAATGGGAAAGAGGTCCACTGTAAGTTAATTTACCCAAATTTCTGTCATTACTTCAAATCAGAAAGCTCACACTGATAAACTCTCCAAATGCTTCCGTTTTTAAGGAAGGGTAAAACCATCTTGGCTGGACCACGTCCATTAGTGGACCACTAGTTAGATTAACTCAATTTACATGAAAACTCGAAGGATTTCCAGAAAACTTTTGCTGGTAAATATCTGATCCAGCGAATCTGCATCATAATTACGAAAAACATTCATAAATTCCGATTTATGTTAAGCGGCATTGAGTGTTGAGAATCACACAAAAAATTTGTAAATTTCGATTTATATCAAGAGAATAAACAGTTTCTCGTCGGGGTGCCATATTTAGATTTATGATTGAAAAACTTGAATTATTATGAAAATACCTAGTTTTACCTCTATTTCTCGTTAACTGTTTGCTCAACCACCTTGCTTTCAATAAGTAACTTTTATATTATGGAGGAAACATTTCTATGAACCTTGGGTAAATTAACCCATAGTGGACCCCTTTCCTATAGTGGGCCACTCTTGAGATTAACTCAATTTCTCTTAACATAAATAGGAATTTATAAATGTTTCGCTGGATAATATAGGGTAAATTAACCTATAGTGGACCTCTTTCCTTATTAACCTCTAGTTGACCACCTGTCAGATTGTTTAAATTTCTCTTTACATAAATCGAAATTTATAAATGTTTGTGATGTATACCGGCTGGTCAAGAGGTTATCCGATGGAAGTTTGCTGGAAATCCCTCGAGTTCTCGCATAAATTGAGTTAATCTGGCGAGTCAGGAGGGGATGGAGATTAATGTGTGAACAAATTGAAAGCACCACTGCAGCTGCAAGAGTACACAAAGCCCTGTCCAAAGATCACACGAATGGCTTGGGCAGAATAAAGAAGGACGACGGTACTTTTACTGCCGATTCTCTTGAAACACTCAATGTTATGATGGAGAAACATTTCCCAGGATCACGATCCATTCTAGAAGAAGAAACGCAGGACTCAAATGCGCCATGTGCTGGTTCGACTATCGCTAGGACAAATGCGCATTACATAGCCTGCGATATCTTCACAGAATCGAAAGTGGAATGGGCAATCAACTCATTCGAGCCCTATAAGTCCTCAGGGTTGGATGGATTATTACTAATAATGCTTTAACGGTGTGGAAGGGTAATAATTCCATTCATAACCGATATATTTAGGGCAAGCCTGACACATAATTATATACCCACCAACTGGAGAAAAACGAGAGTGATCTTCATACCAAAGGCTGGGAAGCGCGACATAACACTTCCAAAAGCCTTTAGACCAATTAGTCTAACCTCCATTATGTTAAAAATTATGGAAAAACTAATTGACTATCACGTTGAATCAACGTACCTAAAAATCTCTCCGCTGAGTAGGTATCAGTTTGCATATCGAAGCAACATGTCAACAGTGGATGCAATACATATGCTGACGACAAAAATAGCGAAATCTATAGATACAAAAGAAATCGCACTCGCTACGTTCTTAGACATAGAGGGAGCTTTTGATAATGTATCCCATCACTCAATGTTGAACGCAATGGGACACCATGGGTTTGATACATATACCTCAAAATGGATCAAAACCATGCTGAATAGTCGTGAGATAACTGCAGTATTGGGTAATACTTTCCTTACAAGGAACACAACTAAGGGATGCCCGCAAGGTGGAGTTCTATCGCCTTTGCTGTGGTCATTGGTTGTAGACCAGCTACTTAGAAACCTAACTGAGCTAGGTTTCGAAGTGGTCGGATTCGCCGATGATGTTGTGATAAGAATTGTGAGGGGAAAATTCGACAGTACAGTATCGGAGAGAATGCAGTTAGCTCTAAACTATACTTTAGAATGGTGTAGACAAGAGTGGCTGACCATTAACCCCTCTAAAACAATCATTATTCCCTTCACCCGGAAAAGACGGTACAACTTGAATAGCCTGAAGCTGGGCGAGACTACACTGCAGCTTTCCACTGAGACTAAACATTTTGGAGTAGTTTTAGATCAGAAACTCAGCTGGAATGCACATATTGAATATGTCATCGGTAAAGCTACGAGTGCCCTCTGGGCATGTAGCAAAGCTATTGGCAGAACATGGGGTCTAAGGCCAAGTATGATTTATTGGTTATACCAGGCAATAATAAGACCAAGTATAACGTATGCCTCGCTAGTGTGGTGGCCTAAAACAAAAGAAAGGTCAACGCAGAACAAGCTTGGCAAGTTGCAAAGGCTAATTTGTAATGCAATTACAGGAGTAATGAAAAGTGCTCCGTCGAAAGCCGTAGTACAACTAGAGGCGGAAAAAAGTGCATTGAGACTAACACGCCTTAAAAAGTACCTGATGGAGATCAGACAGGCCAGCTGGCAATTCTCAAACATTTCCAGCTGAGCAAACATATACCAGGTATCGAAGACTGGATGAATACAGAAGCAAACTTCGAAATACCTTTCAAAATCATATAGACCGAACGGGAAGTTTGGGAACAAGGTGGCCCGAATATCCGACAAGGCTCTGTCGTCTTTTACACAGATGGCTCAAAAATGAATGATTCAACCGGAGCAGGTATAAATGGTCCTGGGATAAGTATCTCGATACCAATGGGCCGTTGGCCTACAGTGTTCCAGGCCGAAATATTTGCAATTTATGAATGTGCACAAGTCTGTTTGGCTAGGAAATACAGGCATGCTAACATATGCATTTTTTCTGATAGCCAAGCAGCACTTAACGCACTCAAAGCCTTCACATGTACCTCTAAGCTAGTATGGAAGTGCATCCTTTCACTGAAACAACTGGCAGAAAGGAACCAAGTATGGTTATACTGGGTTCCTGGTCACTGCGGAGGAGGGCAATGAAAAAGCCGATACGTTAGCTAGACAGGGGTCATGTACCGATTTCATTGGCCCAGAACCGTTCTGTGGGGTGTCATCAAGCGCCTTGAAAGCAGAATTTAAAACCTGGGAACATAGGACAATACAAGAGAACTGGATATGCTCAGTAGGGCTACGCCAGTCTAAACGCTTTATAAAACCAAGCGTCAAGAAAAGCCAGCAATTACCGGACTGTTTACAGGACACTGTCCAACTAAGCATCACCAGAAACAAATTGGTTAGTCAGATGACGAAATTTGTCGTCTCTGCGGGTTCGAATGTGAAACCGCAGAACATTTGCTCTGCCACTGCAGTGCACTAATACAGCGCAGAATAAGATATTTGGAAAAGGAACTTTGGAGCCTTTTGAGGTCTGGTCTGCGAATCCTAATGAGGTAATACATTTCATACGAAATTCAGTGCCTAATTGAGAGAAAGGGTGCGATATGACAACGACGATCACTTCCATCAATAGTGATATGTCTGCCACGAGTACCTAGACTAAAGAAGAGGTATACCACAAAAGATCAAAATAATGGTCGCAGTGGTCCAATTCTTACAAAAAAAAAAATCTGGCGAGTGGTCCACTATAGGAAAACGGTCCACTAATTTACCCTATTTCCCGGTGGCAGTTTTCTGAAAATCCCTCGAGTTTTTAAATTGACTATAGGAAAGGGATAGATCAATTTACCCTACAAAAGCTGCAATGTTGTTTCCATAAGCATCGAATAAATTTGATGTTTCAAGCGAAGCGCAAGTTTGGTTTAAGTAAAACAACACGTGTACTTTTCATTCCGCGTCGAACACCCGACAGAAACGGACGTGCAAAGTGATCGTTCTATTACAATCCGGTCCGTGTGTACGAATAGCCAAACAAAAGAGTGTATTATTCAAGGCCATCAGTTGACAGTCGAGTCCGTGTCGCTGTGCTGAGTGATCTCACACCCGGCTCACTGCTGGTGGCTGTATTGGTGCTGCTGTACTGGTGCTGCTGGCTGCTTTGGGTGCAGCTTCGAACGATCGGACAACCACTGCTGGAAGGAAGAAGTAAAGAGGTACGTGTTCTTGTCGGCGCAAGTGCGCAAGTGCGCTACATTTAGCGCGATGGATATAGATCCCTCTCCTCCCGTGCCACCATCCCCGAACCCCCCTGACCCTGACCCTTCTGTTACCCCCTCCCCTGTTCATTCTCCAGTCCCCCCTCGCCCCAGGCTTTACCCGGACGGATCTCAACAGGGCAGCTATACTGTTTATTTTCGTCCAAAGGCAGGAGTGAATTCAAAGCGATTAAACATACTGCAAATTTCTAAAGACCTGACGAAGGGGTACAAGGCCGTGACCGAAATTTCCAAGGTCCGACCTAACAAGCTCCGTGTCGTGGTCAGTGATCTGGCACAGGCCAATGCTATCGCTTGCTCTGAGCTCTTCACACGCGAGTATCGCGTTTACATACCCGCACGAGACGTGGAGATCGACGGTGTCATAACCGATTCGAGTCTGTCTGTCGAGTGTATCCTAAAAAGCGCAACCGGTTGCTTCAAAAATACCGAAACACAGGCGAAGATTTTGGATTGTAAGCAATTGCGGTCCATGTCTCTTGTCGGCGGTAAAAAAGTTTACACTCCGTCAGACTCGTTTCGCGTTACGTTTGCCGGATCTGCACTCCCTAGCCACGTCTCGATCGACCGGGTTCGTCTGCCTGTGCGATTGTATGTACCCCGTGTTATGAATTGCACCAATTGCAAGCAGTTAGGCCACACAGCCGCCTACTGCTGCAATAAGGCACGATGTAGCAAGTGTGGGGAGACTCATGCGGAAGATTCTTGCAGTGTTAATGCTGAAAAATGTATTCACTGTGGGGAAAACCAGCATGAGCTCTCCACATGCCCGGTGTACATGCAGCGCAGAGATAAAATCAAGCGGTCACTTAAGGAGCGTTCAAAGCGTTCTTACGCTGAGATGCTGAAGAAGACCGTGACCACTTCTACCATAACATCGAACCCCTTTGATCTGTTGCCCTCTGATGAAACCGATTCTGACGATTCATTAGCGGGAACATCTTATGCCAATCCTGGAGAGTCTAGGAAGAGGAAAAATGTTTCTTCTCCTAAACTTCCCCGTAAAGGTCCTAAGATTTCCCAAAGTGTAATGAAAGTTACAAACAAACCAAACAGTGCTGCGGAAAAACCGAAGCAAACTCCTCCTGGGCTTGCAAATTTAAAGTCCCAGAAGGAGTTCCCAGCACCGCCAGGAACATCTAAAACTCCAGTTGTTCCTTTGCACTCCCAGTTGATGAAACAACCTCTGGATTAGTGAAATTTTCTGACATTGTGGACTGGATTTTTGAAAATTTCAATGTACCCGATCCAATTAAAATTTTTCTTACAGCATTCCTCCCAACAGTTAGATCATTTTTGAAGCAGTTGACTGCCCAATGGCCCCTCCTTGCAGCGATTGTATCCTTCGATGCCTAATTCAACTGCGTATATGAAGGATTCTATCTCTGTCTTACAGTGGAATTGTAGAAGTATTTTACCAAAAATTGATTCGTTTAAAGTTTTGATAAATAAAAACAAATGCGATGCATTTTCCCTTTGTGAAACTTGGCTTACTTCAAATGTTGATCTCAACTTCCATGATTTTAATATTATTCGCCTTGATCGAGACACCCCATATGGAGGAGTACTTTTAGGGATTAAGAAGTGCTATTCTTTCTATCGTATTAACCTCCCCTCGATTCCAGGCATCGAAGTTGTCGCATGTCAAATGACAATACAAGGTAAAGAGCTTTGTATTGCCTCAATATGTATTCCTCCCAGAGCACAGGTTGGGCAACGGTTGCTCTTTGATTTAATAGAACTTCTTCCCTCGCCACGTTTGATTTTGGGAGACTTCAACTCTCATGGCGTGCCTTGGGGTTCCCCATACAATGATAACCGCTCCTCTTTAATCTATAACCTTTGCGATGACTTCGACATGACTATTTTAAACAACGGTGAAATGACACGTATCCCGAAACCTCCAGCGCGCCCAAGCGCTTTGGATCTATCCTTATGTTCGACGTCGCTACGGTTGGATTGCACATGGAAGGTAATCCTCGATCCTCACGGTAGCGACCATTTGCCTATTCTTATTTCAATTAATAAAGGGTCAACTCGCATGCGACCAATTGACATTCCGTATGACCTCACACGTAATGTCGATTGGAAGTTATACGAGGAAATGATTTCAAAAGCGGTCGAGTCGATTCAACATCATTCACCACTTGAAGAATACAACCTCCTCGCGGGTTTGATTCTCGACGCCGCGTTGCAAGCCCAAACGAAGAAATATCCCGGCGTAACGATCAAAGAACGGCCTCCCACTCCGTGGTGGGACCAAGAGTGCTCCGATGTCTACACGCAAAGATCCGACGCGTTTAAGGCCTACCAGAAGGGAGGTATACCCGACGACTATATACGGTATTCGGAGCTTAATACCAAGCTTAAAAGCCTGGCTAAAGCAAAGAAACGCGGATATTGGCGTCGGTTCGTGAACGAGACGTCGAGGGAGACATCGATGAGCACTCTTTGGAACACAGCCCGAAGAATGCGGAATCGCGTAACGGTCAACGAAAGCGAGGAGTCTTCAAGTCGGTGGATATTTGATTTTGCCAGGAAAGTATGTCCGGACTCTGTTCCTGAGCAAAACATTGTTCGCGAGGCGTCTCCGGGCCACGACGCGATAGAATCACCTTTTACGATGGCAGAATTTTCAGTTGCCCTCCTGTCCTGTAACAATAACGCGCCTGGGTTAGATAGAATCAAATTCAACTTGTTGAAGAATCTACCCGGCAATGCCAAGAGGCGCTTGTTGAACTTGTTCAATAAGTTCCTGGAGCAAAATATTGTACCGCAGGATTGGAGGCAAGTGAAGGTGATCGCCATCCAAAAACCAGGGAAACCAGCTTCTGATCACAACTCTTATAGGCCGATTGCAATGCTATCCTGTATCCGGAAATTGATGGAAAAAATGATACTCCGTCGTTTAGACCATTGGGTCGAATCAAATGGTCTACTATCAGATACTCAATTTGGCTTCCGCCGTGCCAAAGGGACGAATGATTGTCTTGCGTTGCTTTCAACAGATATTCAGCTGGCGTATGCTCGCAAAGAACAAATGGCGTCTGCGTTCTTGGACATTAAGGGGGCTTTTGATTCCGTTTCTATTGACATTCTTTCGGGTAAACTTCACCGACAAGGATTTTCTCCAATTTTGAACAATTTTTTGCACAATTTGTTGTCCGAAAAGCACATGCATTTTACGCACGGCGATTTGGCAACTTTTCGCATTAGCTACATGGGTCTTCCCCAGGGCTCATGTTTAAGCCCCCTTCTTTACAACTTTTATGTAAATGACATCGACGAATGTCTCGCAAATTCATGCACGATAAGACAACTTGCAGACGACAGTGTAATCTCTGTTACAGGAGCCAAAGCTGCCGATTTGCAAGGACCATTGCAAGATACCTTGGACAATTTGTCTGCTTGGGCTTTACAGCTAGGTATCGAATTCTCTCCGGAGAAGACTGAGATAGTAGTTTTTTCTAGGAAGCATGAACCTGCTCAGCTTCAAACACAATTAATGGGTAAAACGATTTCTCAGGTTTTGGTACACAAATATCTTGGTGTCTGGTTCGACTCTAAAAGCACCTGGGGTTGTCACGTGAGGTATCTGATGAAAAAATGTCAACAAAGAGTGAATTTTCTTCGTACAATAACCGGACAATGGTGGGGAGCCCACCCAGGAGACCTTATAAGGCTTTACCAAACAACGATACTGTCTGTTATTGAGTACGGGTGTTTCTGCTTCCGCTCCGCAGCAAACACACATTTG
Organism: Wyeomyia smithii; assembly: GCF_029784165.1. NCBI lineage: Eukaryota > Metazoa > Arthropoda > Insecta > Diptera > Culicidae > Wyeomyia > Wyeomyia smithii. Next base: position 95,483,530 of record NC_073696.1, read on the forward strand.
ATCAAACTGGAGCGAATACAATATCGTTGTTTGCGTATCGCCTTGGGTTGCATGCAATCGACCCATACGATGAGTTTGGAGATCTTAGCTGGAGTACTACCATTGAAAAACCGCTTCTGGAGCCTGTCTTCTCGTATTCTAATCAAATGTGAGGTCTTGAACCGTCCCGTGATTGAAAATTTTGAAAGGTTAATCGAACTTAATTCTCAAACCCGTTTTATGACATTGTATTTCAATCACATGTCCCAAAATATTAACCCTTCTTCGAATATTCCAAATCGTGTCGACTTATCAAATACTTCTGATTCTACTGTGTTTTTCGATACATCCATGATAGAAGAAACTCGTGGAATCCCGGATCATTTACGCGTGCAGCAGATCCCTAAAATTTTTTCCAATAAATATCGAAACATCAACTGCAACAATATGTTCTACACTGACGGATCACTTCTTGATGGGTCCACTGGCTTCGGTATCTTCAATAACAATTTAACCGTCTCCCATAAGCTCGATAATCCTGCTTCTGTTTACGTCGCAGAATTAGCTGCAATTCAGTACACCCTAGGGATTATCGAAAAAATGCCCACGGACCATTATTTCATCTTTACGGACAGTCTCAGTTCCATTGAGGCTCTCCGATCGATGAAAGATGTTAAGCACTCTCCGTATTTCCTGGGGAAAATACGGGAACATCTGAGGGCTTTATCCGAAAAATCTACTCGGATTACCTTAGCGTGGGTCCCTTCTCACTGCTCGATACCGGGTAATGAGAAAGCGGACTCTTTGGCTAAGGTGGGCGCAACAAATGGTGATATTTATGAAAGACCAATTGCCTTTAATGAATTTTTCGCATTTGTACGTCAGAATACGATCATCAGTTGGCAAAATTCTTGGACCAAGGGGGAACTGGGAAGGTGGTTACATTCCATAATCCCCAAGGTATCGACGAACCCGTGGTTCAAGGGGTTGGATGTAGGTCGGGATTTCATTTGCGTGATGTCCCGGCTTATGTCCAATCACTATAGATTTGACGCGCATCTCCGTCGTGTTGGGCTCGGGGAGAGTGGTATCTGTGCCTGTGGTGAAGGTTATCACGACATAGAGCACGTTGTTTGGTCATGCCCTGTACACCGTGACGCCAGGTCTAGATTAATAGCTTCCCTGCAGGCCGAAGGTAGGCAGCCGGCTGTTCCTGTTCGTGATGTCTTGGCGAGCCGTGACCTATCCTACATGTCCCTTATATACGTTTTCCTGAAATCCATCCACGCCCCAGTTTAGTCCTATCCCCTTCCGCCTACATCCAACCAAACGACAAGAACACGTTAAGACCCCGGATCCGGAACAGCAATCAGACCCGCACGATACTCTCAAGGTCCGATGGAAACAACCCAATATGCCAGTCCGTAATATCTTGGCCCAGCAGCGGAACAAATTTAATATGCTGCTTACCTATGGCAATGAAAACCATCAAACAGCAAACCTGTGCTTTTAATGCAAAATATTCTAGCTTTAAGTTAGATTTAGTTTCAGCTCGTAGTCGGCAGCGAGGATAAAAAATTTGCTTTTAGTTATTAAGATACTTTAGAAAGTAAGCTACCAGATATAATTGGCGCCGTTAAACATTGAATTGTATTTGTGCCGTGTCAAATAAACTATAGATGAAGAAAAAAAAAAACACGAGTACTTTTGTGGTAATGCGGTAATACTTTATAATGTTTCCAGTCGCATAAAAGAGAACAGTAGCCACTACATGTAGAAAATTTGTCTCATTTTATTTACCGTGCTGGATCGAAATCCGTACACCTTGATGTTTTTTTTTCAGTTTTAAGCATTATAAAAATGAAAATTCATATGATAGTTACATGTACATTGTACATGTTATCATCATACGAATTTTCATCTTTATAATGCTTAAAACTGAAGAAAAATATCACGGTGTACGGATTTCGATACTGTACGGGTTACGATCCAGCACGGTACACTTAACATTTTCATGTGCTTTATTCAAAATTCAAGATTTCAGTTATGGAGAAAAATCTACTAATGTTTTAACATTTCAAATTACTTTTTTCTATTTGACAGCTTTTCGGTTGAAAGTAGGGCATTTATCATTGTCAATCGGACTTTGCGATAAGTCTCGGAGTTTCTTAAAAATTTCTTTGGCGAGGTTAATAAACTGATGAATATGGTTCATTTCCGTCAACACTAATTAATGAGTATAAATAACAGGGTGAATTTATTCTGTTATGCCCTTTTATGATATTTCTAGCCTCTGAAAAATGTATGTTTTGAATCTTAAGTTGCGGATGGTTTATACATATTTAAGACATATTGTTATGATATTAATAATTTCGTGAGTTCACTTATACGTTTATGAAACGCATTTAATGTGAAGTACATTTAACTGTTTAAGTGACGCGTTATTTTTGAATAATCTACTTAGTTTTCAAATTATTTTTTTAACTTACTCAATATCTTTTTAAGTAGAAAACAAAATTGTAGCACATGTGAAAGCCTTATAAATCATGTTTCTTTATGCTTAGAGAAAAAAAAAAAGTTCGATTTAATATCGATCGCCAAAAAAGTACCCCGAAGCAGGGTTGATATTTGTTGACACTCTTGAGTGAAAGTGAAAAAAAGCATCCAAAAACGTTATTTTTTTACAATCCTTTCAGAGTTCTCCCTTCCCGCTTTTTGCATAGAAGTGAACTGTCAAAACACCTCATTATATTTCATGCGATGAAAGCAAGACAAAAAAATCAGTTTGTCAGTTAACGAAGATAGTCAAGGCATCGGTCAGTGTCAGTGAAAAAGTGTTTCGGAGAGGTTCATTTTGATTGAGTGGACTGTTTGTTTTTCTTTTTCGCTTTGAAGTGAAGATCATTTGGTTGGATTTGTCGTCAAATTTTTTTCCGTAACCGTGAACGATGCGCGCGATCTATTTCATCTGAGTATAACAGCACGTTACTAGGACGAAAATCTAGTGTATCTGAAAGAGTGCTGCGATCATTGGAAGTGAAAATTGAAAATGATTGGCTGTAATTTTCGAAGAATTTCGCTGAGGAAAATGACTTTTATCAGCACTGCCCTGAAGTACCTCTCTGAATTTCACATTTTCTTTTTATTTGAATTGTCCTTGAAACTCTTGAAGTTGTTGCCGTTGCTTAAGTTGACTCTTTCGAACAGAATCCAAGTTTTTGAATGATACCTCTGCAACCAATAATGAGCAATGTATCGTGCATCGGCCCCTTTATTTTTATGTATAACACATAATTCATGTGTAAAACAGCATATAATATTCCTGGATTAATGATTTGCAACATTAGTCTATATAAAATAAATATGTGATGAGGAATTGAATTAAAATTTATATAAAACCTCATTGTGCTGGCGTTTGAGTAACTTTTTCTTTGCCTAGAAATTATTTAAATATGCTTTACAAGTCGTCCATCCAATCCAATTTGAAAACATTCCTAGTCCTTCCAATTTGAAGATATTCCTAAAAAATTATCTTTTTATACTCCTGTACAAAAAAATAGGCGTTTGAGACATATTTGCAATTACGTTTTTGACATTCGTCATTTATGCAAATAGTACCACTCATCGGTATTAAACGAATTTCGTGTCACACCAATTGAAAAAATTACAAGAATGGTTGTTTGGATTTTTGTCCCGCATTGTATGTATGGGCATTCAGCGCTCTGTGCGTCGCTGCAAATGTTGCAATGTTGTTTCTCACAAGCACCGAATAAATTTGTTGCTTCAAGCGCAGTACACATTTGGCTCTAGTAAACCACATATACACTACCCGCCATGAGTTTGGAAAAACACCCAGTCTGAGTATTGCAGCGACCCAAAAAGTTAGCCTCACCTGAAATAAGCAAATATATCGTGTTTCCAACAACCTAGAAAGTTACGGTGTTCAGCAAACTTGTTCAGAAGGTTAAAGGCTTCTGGGTAGTGGACAGTTCAGTGCGGGATTCCTCCGCTACGTGGCGCTAGTAAGCACCACACTCGTCGTATTTTGACCCTAATTTATATTACGACTCAGGCCGTCTAGAATGTTGCGGTCTTCAGCAAACTTGTTCAAGAGTAAAAGGGCTACTAGAAGGTAGACAGATCAGTACGAAATTCTACCGCGACGTAGCGCCAGTCCACGCAATTCTTGTTATTTTGACATTAACTTATCCTGCGATCCTTACTTCTACAAAGGATTTCAGAATAACGTTCGGGGTCAATTTTTAGCATCTGTTCATTATCCCAATTACGGAAATACCAATAATGGGAAGTATTATGTAATTTTAGGTTATTTTGCAGCAACCGGAACTTGCCACCTGGGATTTCAAAATGGCGTTTGGAGTCAATTTCCGGACTCTTGGTAACATTCTGATTTCGAAAATTCCTTTCCTCTGAAAAAAATGCAACCATTTCCGGCAGTTTTCAGGAAACCTCTGAACATCATCCCGATTATGAAACTGCTTAGGCTATTTTCTAGATACCGGCAGTCACCATCTTGAATTTAAAAATGGTGTTTGGAGTAGAAAACAACGAAAACTACAGGTTCACTAGTACCACGTTGTGGCGAGATTTCGTACTAAGCTATTGGCATTCAGTAGCTTTTGACCTCCTGAATACTTTTACTGAATACGGCAATACGACTCTCAGCTACAGCACCGCAGTCGACGACTTTAGACGTTTCATCAATTTGATCATACTACAGTAATTAATTTATTTTTTTACATAACGTAGCGGGCAATCGTCTATTATTTGCATATTATGAGCATTTCGTTTTTATTTTTTTATGATGTTTTTGATCTGCAAAGCATAGGGTGTTTGTGGGATTAAACTTAACAGTATTTGGCATATGGAAGATTGGGTCCTTGAAAGATGCATGGTGAGGAGGAATAACCACTCTCAGTCCCAGCTTCAGTTGATTTATTGTGCATCTTCAGTGGCTCGAACCCATCACGGAGTAGCAACAATTGATCAACCGTAAAATTTAAAATTTTCTAGCTCATTTTTAATAAGTATTAACCTAACTCATCTATTCTTTATTCATATTTAGCAGTTATAGTCCAAATCAAAATGCCATCATACAATCGTATGAACATTATATGTGGTTTCGGAATTTTTAAAAAACATTACTCTACACAAAGCTTCTACTTACCAGAAACTAAATTAGAATTTCTAATAAGCGTAATAATCTCTGTCTCGAGCAGACCTTCACGGGCGGCAAGCAGCATAGAAATAATGAACCTGGTAACGGGGCTGGCGAATTTTTCCTCCAAAATAATAAACACTTTTTCGCTTATATGGGACACCGAGGTATCTGTTATATCGGTTGCTCCAAGCCAGGCAAGCCACCACAGAATCTAGTAAGAAATAAAACACCGGTTACTTACGAAAACATTCCCCTTCCAAAATTCAACTGTTTTACCTTTGCTTGAACGGAACTTTTCTCGCCGGATTTCTTCCAATTGTCCGGTAGTTGCAAAGCACCGTTCGCGGAGTAAATATCTCCCCCACCGAAGCACAGCACATCCTCCCACTGTTCCTGAGTGAATGGAGTTAGATATAGTAAGCTATCCGTCGAATCAATTTTCTCGTTCAACCGCTTCAGTATCACATCGTCAGCTTCGAACCGATTAGGATCCTGACTGGTACAATTGACGGTAACAGTTAACACCAGCTTCACATTTTCCAGTAACTCCACCGGCAACCATTCGAAATCATTTATATCTCGTAGACTGTCAACCGAGTCGATCAGGATTGTTATCCGTTGTTTTGTGTTAGCAATCAGCTGCTTGAGAGTCTCCGAGTAGGATTCAATCGTCTGCAGACAGAAAGGATCGCATTATTTGAAATTTATAAATTTAATCTATACTTACGTGATGACATCGCACTGGCACTCCTTTCACCAACACTGAAATTTGTTCCGTTATAGATCCCAGGAGAGCCGTAACATCAGAGCTTGACGTAGTCAAATTGGCGTACCTGCAATCAACCGGCAATTTTTTAGAAAATAATCAACACACCCTCAAACCAACGCATACCTCAACACTAAATGGGAATCTGGCAGCCAAGTGTGAACATTTTGCGAAATCTTCGCAACTAGCACGCTTTTTCCGGCACCGGTTTTACCGAAAATCACCAGTGGCTTCCGGCGGTTACTGGTGAGATAATCCTTCACGCGATCCGTAATGGTAAAGTTGGCGCAATTCTCGTTTAAAATCCGAGAGTGTCGATTCACCTCTTCTACTTCGCTCAACAGCCTTCGGTCAACGCCGAACGTACACATCGGGATCGAGTATTTGTGCATGTGCTCATCCATTATGAGATCGATCTCGGACGAGAGACAGCTTTCCAACTGGGTTGTGAACTGTTCCTGCTGCGCCGATGAAGGAATACGAAGAATATGCTTCTCTGCTAGGTGGCTCTGCAATGATAATACAATAATTTTAGACGAAAATTAAAAAAAAATATCCATAAGGTTTCACCTTTAAGTCACTTTGAATGTTACCCAGTCTTCGCACCATTTCCGCCTCTGCGGACGACGAATTTTCCGTGATTTTTAAGGGTGCGATTGAATTTTGTATCCAAATACATCGCTTCGATAGTTCTTGATTGATTAAAACGGTATTGTTTATTTCCTATAGATAAATTGACACAAGTTAGTTTCTAAAAGTGAGCAAACATGACCTATTTTGTACCTGTTCTACGACAGTGGTTAGATACGAGTCGCGAAGTTCCTTGGAGAAAATGTCGATTAGTATTTTCAACAGCGTTGATAACTCGTGTTCTGATGCTTCGGACGTGAGATTCTAAATAAAAAACAAATCTAATTTGAGTGTTTAATGTTGGTTATCATAAACATACCACTAACTTACCGAATTATTATTAACATTTAACCTATAACATGCCGGTTGTGCTTTGTCGTCCAGCGTGTACCACTTTTCGAGGATCGCACGATCATCCAGATTCTTTTCTGCCGTTTCAAGTACCGTCGCAAAATCTTGACTCTCGATCGTCAGCGGTAGCAGCGGATCGCCGAGTGTGGAGCTCAGAAACAGTACCGGTATCAGGTAGGAGTCACTAGATTGGCGTGCTATCTCCGCTAAACAGTTCGCCGCTAGATCATGCCCACCTTGCGCCTCCAGCGGTCCATTGAGCCACTTGTTTACATCGAAGCTACCGCCCTTCGCCTGCAGAACGTGTAGGTCCGACACGTGCAGCTCGAATCCCCGGCTCTGGCATTTCCGATTCAGTCCCTTGTAGACGTTCCGGAGCACCGCTTTCTCGGATTGGTAACCTAGAGAGTGTTGAAAATTATAATGTTATAATGCTAATGCAGTTTTAAATAAATTTATTCGGTAAAAATCAGAGCATCATCAAATTGCATCAACATCTCGTAATTGCTACATGGGCTGAAAAGTTTTTGACCTGACATAAAGATGTCGTTGTAAATTAAAAATCTTTAGAGTCGCCAGATTGTATTAACCTTAACTAGAATGCTGTCCAAGTTTGTTATTAACTCGTTCTTAAATTGTTGCTCTCGGAGCGATGCTACTTCTATTATTTTGGTTGCCATGGAAAAGAATGAATTTCATATTTTGATTGAGCATTGCTCCTTAAGTGAAAAAAAATATGTTCAAGTCATGAGTCACGCCAAAAAATATCCACAAATGGTGAAATCTATCGAACTGATTAGGGCATTAGAAGACATCGCAAAGAAACCCGTGATCAAAAAAAAAACAGCGCAACGTGTCAAACTTTCGACGAAGAATCTGGCATAGATTGACAACGGATGAAACATGGATCCACCACTTCATTCTTGAGTCTATTCGGGAGTAGAAAAAAATACTTTTGTCTGGTTTTGGCCTGGTCTTCCAAAGCGCCCAAAAAATTACAATCAGCATGTTAAGTTCGAGACTCGCAAAGCGTAATTTTTTACGACTTCCTTGGATTTAGTTTAACAATCAATAAACGATGTTATTGTACATTCCTAGATAGTTTGGACGTTCAAATCAAGACGATATAGTTGCATATAACGTAAAAATGCTTTTTCACCAAGACAGCACTACTGCTCATTCTGGAATTACGCTACGAACTGGGTCGCAAATGTTTCCTGTGGGAGCGACTGTTTCCTGTTTCCACGGTTACATATGCTGCTCTCTAGTAAGGAATTTCTTTCGAATAAGGAGGTAGAGTTGGAAATAAACAATTATTTTTAATGGCTTGAAAGGCAGAATTGCAAAACTGGCATCAGAAAATTAGAGGACAGTTAAAATAAGTGCATTACTCTAGATGAACATTTTATTAAAGTATAAGACAGTTTAATTTTTTCAAAAAAAATATCGTTTTTCCATCAGTAGGTCAAAGACTTTTCTGCCCTTGTAGTAAACAGCATAAACCAGTTAAACAATAAAAAAAGATAGATTCGAGGTCTCAATCCTCATCATTACAAATTAACCAAGCACAACTCGAAAATCTGCCACAATACGAGCAGAGCAGTTCCACAAAAAATGTCCCAGTTTCATTTTGTCCAGTTCATTTGTCAGTTGTCATTTTTGATTAGGCTGAAACTTTGCATAGAAGTTTCTATAGGCAAAAGTTGCCATTTTGTGCTATTAGTTAAATTTCTTGGAACACGACTGATTTTTGAGAAACTATTGAAAAATGCTATTTTGGAAATATATTGATGATTACAAATATTTTTAGAGCCAAAACGGTTTGTTTGATCGGTGTGACGTCTTCGGCAAAGTTATAGATAGCAATTTTGTCTTTCCGAAAAAATATACACTCTAAAAGAAAATTGATTATTTTTTTGAACACAAGTAAAAAAAAATGAAAATTAATTACCTAAAAAAGAACGTTTTTTAAAAATCTAATTTTTTTATAAAAACTACAAAGAATAACCTAAACAATGCAACTGGTCCGATTATGGAGAAATCAAGAGAAAAAAAAGTCATGTTGTTTTGAAAAAAAATCAATTTTTTTTACAGGGTACATTTGTTATGAAAGGACAAAATTATTATCCACAACTTTGCCGAAGAGCCTATGCCAATCAAACTAACCGTTTTGACTGTAAGAATATTTTCAATTATCCATAGAGTGCTCTATTGAAAATTCAAAATATTTCTACAGCCAAAACGATTAGAATGATTGGCATAGTGTCTTCGGCAAAGTTGTAGATATCAATTGTCTTTCCAAAAAAAATGTGCATAGCTTTTTTTCTTGATTTCTACATGATCGGACCTGTTGTATTGTTTAGGTAATTATTTGTTGTTTTTATTAAAAAAATCACAGGAGGGTTGTGCAAATCCACGACCGGAAGGATGAAGTAGAATACTTTTACAAGAAAGAAAACCCGGCTGCCTGCGTGTCAGTCATTTTTTAATTTGTTGTTCAATTCAATATCGGATAAGATACTGATCACATCTTAGTGTTATCACTGACAGTGCGAATAAAGTATACCTTGTGATAAAATAAACAGTGAAAAGCTGATTTAACACTCAAAACTAGACAGCTTATGTGTTGTCAAAATGAGTCAACATTTTTAATTGAATGCATCAGCTGCTATCGATGCTAAACCCGCTGCAACTGTTACGCTATCCGTAGCCATGCCAATGTTTAGCCGCTATACGCTGCCATTGGTATCCGCTGTCCCTGCATCAGCTGGCCCAGCTGCTATCGATGCTGAGATCCGCTGCAACTAGTGCACTATCCATTGCTATGCCACAGCTGTGGCCGCTATCCGCCTGCACTGCTACTGCTGCTGCTAAGGGAAGACTGCTGTTGTCGCTGTCTAGAAGTATTATGAGCGGCTTCGACAGAAACAGGCTCTTATATATGGATGAAAAACCTATCGATAGTAGTAGGAAATCATCGATAACTATCGATAGCCATTTCAGTCGATAATTCCCATCCTTACTCTTATACAGCAAATTTAAAATGGCAAGGTCTATGATTCTGTCGACCGTGCTTGGGAAGCAATCATATTAACGACTTATTAAAAACAAAATCGCACGCTAGCCTGGGGGCTAATGCGGTCTCGATCAACTAGATTAGTTGAGAGAATTCGTTATCGATATTGTTTTCGGCACATTTCGTATGCTGTAGGATAAGTACAACGATACACCGTGCCCCAGTGCTGAGTCGAGAAAATTTCCAGCTCGAAAAGTTCCTCGACCTGATCGGGAATCGAACCCGATATCACAACCGTGTGGGAGAGCTAGCCGACCGACATCGCTAACCACAGAACCACGGGGACCACATAAACGACTTATCAGATCAGTCGAATTTTGCGCGTCAACAAGGATTGACCATTCTCAATAATATAGTTGCTTGTCATGATTTGGACTTGATAATTTTTGAATTTTGATTATGCGAAAAACTAATTTTTATGCTGATAATGAAAGCTTTTCGAATGTTGTGCTCATGACTGAAGGAAAAGATAATTCAGTACGTTCTGAGACACGGAGATGAAGCCAAATATATATATATATATATATATATATATATATATATATATATATATATATATATATATATATATATATATATATATATATATATATATATATATATATATATATATATATATATATATATATATATATATATATATATATATATATATATATATATATATGTTCCAAATTTCTTGAAAGTGTAAATTGATTTGAGAGAAAACATTAACTCTTCGATTAGGTTTTTATTTCATCCTGAAAAGGACAACAACAACAATATCGCACGCTACCCTGGGGGGCTTATGCGGTCTCGATCAACTAGATTAGTTGAGAGAATTCGTTATCGATATTGTTTTTTGGCACATTTTGCATGTGTAGGATAAGTACAACGATACACCATGCCCCAGTCGAGAAAATTTCCAGCTCGAAAAGATCCTCGACCTGATCGGGAATCGAACCCGATGTCACAACCGTGTGGGAGAGCTAGCCGACCGACATCGCTAACCACAGAACTCCGGGGACCACAAGGACAATTTGTTGTTTAATTCAATGTCTGATAAGATGTTTAATTCAATGTCTGATGATTTTCATTTTACATCCCTATGTAGCCGAACTTCTTAAGAGAAGTATTCTACTTCAAAAAAAAATATTTTTTTGAAAATTAGCTTTTGCCTTTCTCCTAGAAAGGTATAGCAATCACTTGCAAAACCGAAAGTATAAAAGTGCTCCAAAGGGCCGAAGGGCATATATCACTCGACTCAGCTCGACGAGCTGAGCATTTTCTGTATGTGTGTGTGTGTATGTGTGTGTGTGTATGTGCAGATTTTTATTCTCACTCACTTTTCTCAGAGATGGCTGGTCCGATTTTCATGAAATTAATTGCAAATGAAAGGTCTTGTTGTCCCATAAGACCTTATTCAATTTTATTGTAATCGGATTTTTAGTTTAGAGGGTATGTATCAAAATGTTAAAATCATGAAACATCATTATCTCAAAAACTACGCAACCGATTTGAACAAAATTGGTCTCAAAAGAACGGGCTACCTAAAAAACCCTTAAGTTTTGAGTTTTATAAAGATTGAACTTGTGGTTCAAAAGTTATGAAAAGAAACGTGTTCTGAAGACTGTTTAATCTCACTCATGTTTCTCAGAGATGGCTGGACCGATTTTCATAAAATCAGTTTCAAATGGAAGGTCTAGTTGCCCCATAAGACCCTATTGATTTGTTTTGCAATCGGACTATTACTTTGACTGTTATGTTTAAAAATGTGAAATCCAGCTATTAGAAGGAACATATTCCGGAGACTACTTGGACTCACTCACTTTTCTCAGAGGTGGCTGACCCGATTTCCACAAAATTAGTGTCAAATGAAAGGTCTAGCTGCCTCATAACACCCTATTGAATTTTACTGTAATCGAACTGTAACTTCATCTGTAATGTACCGAAATGTGAAAATCACGAAACTTTATTATCTCAGAAACTACACAACTGATTTGATTAATAGTATTATCAGATGAGCGGGCTAGTTGAGGGTTAACTGAAGAATTATGATTGAACACGTGGTTTCAAAGTTTGGCTGCCCTATACGTTCCTATTTCATTTGATTATAATCAAACTTAAGCAACCGTTATGTATTAAATTGGTAACAAACGAATCGAATCGAAGAGTTAATGTTTTCTCTCAAATCAATTTACACTTTCAAGAAATTTGGAACATATATATATATATATATATATATATATATATATATATATATATATATATATATATATATATATATATATATATATATATATATATATATATATATATATATATATATATATATATATATATATATATATATATATATATATATATATATATATATATATATATATATATATATATATATATATATGTATATATTTTTATTATTATTTTCAGGTGGAGGGGAAATTTGCATCCAAACCCCTGAGGTGACCAACCTCAGGGAGTGTGGGGTTGGTTTGAATCAGTGACCGGACCCACTAAAACCCCTCCAGTCTCCAGCCCATAATACTCCCCGGGACCACCGCTAGGTATTGCTTCGGGGAGCGGCTTTTGTGCTCTGTGCACCCTCTTGGTTCTATAGATCTCTTTGCTAACTTAGCTAACTAACCTGGAGACTGGCCGTTAGCTAACACTGGCGTGTCGGTGGTCAACCTGTCGCCTGTTTTGCAATTCTAAAACTATTTGAGAGGCGGCTGTACAAACCGCCCTCCAAATGTTTGGGTCTTTACACATCCTCCGAACTAGGTTGTCCGGAGTGGTGTCTGGCCCGCTCACTACCATCATGTCGCTCCGCGCATGCACAAAACGAGGGCACACGAAGAAGACGTGCTCAGCAGTTTCTTCCACATCCGCACACTCGGGACACATGGGGGACCCCGCATGCCCGAATCTGTGTAGATACTGCCTGAAGCAACCATGACCTGACAGAATCTGTGTCAAGTGGAAGTTAACTTCTCCATGGTGCCTCCCGACCCATCCGGATACGTCCGGAATAAGTCGATGCGTCCATCTACCCTTTGCGGAATTGGACCATTCCTGCTGCCATCTGATCATCGAGAATGACCTTCTGGTGCCTCGTATACCCCTTGTGTCACGTTGATCGAAGCATTCTACGTCCTCCTTAATGGCTATGCTGATAGGCATCATGCCGGACAGGACGCAGATTGCGTCGTATGACACTGTACGGTACGCGCTCACAACCCTCAGGCACATGAGCCTGTAGGTACTTTCCAGTTTTCGACGATGACTGTTGGTACCCAACGCTTTGGACCACGCTGGCCCACCATACCTAAGTATGGACGAAACCACGCTGGCAAGAAGTTTACGCTTGCTGCCATATACCGCTGAGCTATTGGACATCATTCGAGATAGTCCTGCAGCGGCCGTTGAAGCCCTCTTACAGGCATAGTCGACGTGACTCTTAAATGTGAGCTTATCGTCAACCATAACCCCCAAGAGCTTCAAGGAACGCCTTGAGGTAATGGTGCAGTCACCGACTCTGACCACCGCCTGTTGCTCTAATTTGCGGTTGTTCACAACCGTAACCTCCGTTTTATGGTGCGCTAACTCCAGTTTCCTAGAGTGCATCCAGTCTTCGACCTTGCGTATGCAGTGCGCGGCCGTCAACTCGACCTCTTCGATCGACTCGCCGTAGACCTCTAGCGTGATGTCGTCTGCGAAACCGACGATCACAACCCCTACAGGGAACTTTAGTTTCAACACCCCGTCATACATGACATTCCACAACACCGGGCCCAGGATGGAACCTTGCGGTACCCCTGCGGTGATTGGGACGCACTTCTGACCCTCCTCCGTGTTGTAAACTAGTACCCGATTCTGGAAATAATTTTCCAAAATCTTGTACAGCGACACCGGTACGTGGATGCTCCTAAGCGCGAGCGCTATGGAGTCCCAACTGGCGCTATTGAATGCATTCTTCACGTCAAGCGTGACGATTGCGCAATAGCGAGTGCCCCAACTCTTACGCTGGAGTGCTACCTCTGCCGTCTTGGTGACAGAGAGAATAGCATCCAGCGTGGATCTACCTTTCCGGAAGCCGAACTGGTTACTTGCCAGACCGTTTACACCCTCTGTGTACTTCACCAGTCTGTTGAGGATAATCCTCTCAAGCACCTTGCCCGTAGTGTCCAGCAGACAGATAGGTCTGTATGCCGATGGGTCCCCTGGCGGTTTCCCAGCCTTCGGCAACAGCACCAATCTCTGTCGCTTCCACCTGTCCGGAAAGAGGCAGTCATCCAGGCACTTCTGCATGACTGCTCGAAATAGATCAGGGGCCACTTTCATGGCCGTCCTGATGGCCAAGTTCGGGATTCCATCCGGTCCCGGTGCCTTGCTCACCTTTAGGGAGTTGGCGATCACGATGAGTTCCTCATTCGTAACCCTTACCTCCTCCACAACCTCTGCACGGCTGCCGTCTCTCACGGATTGGATGCCCGGCAGGTTGGCCGACCATCCCTGGTCTGTGTCTGAGATACTGGAACGTCGGACGTGAGACTCAGCAACCGGAGGCCAAGGATTTGGCTCGTGTCGTGGAAAGAGTCCCTCGATGATGCGCTCCAGCATCGCTGGTGATCGCTCTGCAGGCGCCAACACGCCTTTGGTCTTCGCCATTACGACTCTGTAGGCGTTGCCCCACGGATTCGTATTGGCACTCGCGCATAGCCTATCGAAGCAGGCCCTTTTGCTCGCCTTTATCGCACTTTTAAGCGCCGATCTTGCAGATCCGAATACTACACGGCGCTCTACCCTCTGTGCATCGGTACGTGCACGTTGCAACATCCGTCTTGCACGGAGGCACGCGCTACGGAGGTCCGCTATCGCGTCGGTCCACCAGTATACCGGTGACTTACCATTCCTAGGTTGGCGGGTCCTAGGCATGGTGGCGTCGCACGCCCGCGATAATGTGGCAACTAATTGGTCAGCACTCGGGCGGAGCCAACTGCCCCCCTCGCGCTCTCTTCTCATTGCTTCTGCAAATACCTCGGCATCGAAATGCGATGTCTTCCACCCGCGGACGGTCGGAGTATTGGCTCTACCCGTCGCCTGCCGCCTCACGTTCTGGACTACGCTATAGCAGACCGACTGGTGGTCACTATAGGTGTAGCCATCGTCTACCCTCCAGTTCACGATCAGTCCTGGGCTGGAGAACGTCACGTCAATGATCGACTCCGCACCATTTCTGCTGAATGTACACTTGGTTCCAACGTTGGCCAGATCTAGGTTGAGCTTTGCCAAAGCTTCCAACAAGATCTGACCCCTCCGGTTCGTGCGGCGGCTTCCCCACTCAACAGCCCAAGCGTTGAAGTCGCCCGCCACTACTAAGGGTGTTAGTCCCGTCAGCTCCATAGATAACAGATCGACCATCTGGGTGAACCTTTCGATAGACCAACGCGGCGGAGCATAACAACTGCAGTAGAACACTCCGTCCACCTTGGCAACCGCGTATCCTTCATTTGAGGTTGACACAACCTCCTGAACCGGGAACTTGCTGGTCGTGCATATGGCCGCCGTACTGGACTTATCTGCAACCCAATTACCGTTTCCGGGAGGAATGCAGTAGGGGTCCGATACGATTGCGATGTCCGACCGCGACTCAGACGCTGCTTGGTATAGCAGCTGCTGTGCCGCATAGCAATGGTTCAGGTTCAATTGTGTCACCCTCACGCCCGTGGTTTCGTGGCCGCCTTACCGGCTGGGCACCGTGGGCCTCCCATAAAGTGCTTGGCGTCCCGTTTTCCAGTACATACCAAGCACTTGGGAGGCTCCCCGCAGTCTTTAGCTTTATGGCCAGCACCACCACAACGCCTACATAACTGGCTCCTATCGGGCCCCTTGCAGGTCCAGGACTTGTGTCCTCCCTCGAAACACCTGAAGCAAACGTCCGGCTGCTGGAGTATGCTCAGGGGACATACTGACCAGCCAACCTTAAGTTTGGCTGTCTTCAGGGCCAGAGTTGCATCGGCCGATGCAAGCCGGAAAGTGGCCACCTGGGTCCCCGCTGGACCCTTTCTGAGGCGAATTACCTCAGTGGCTACTTCCACTCCGCACTTCTCCTTGAGGGCCTGTGCAATATCGCACCTCTCGGTGATTTCATCCAGGTTTTTGAGCTGGAGAGTCACCTCTGAGGTGAGTGCCCGAATTTGCACATCTTTCCCGAGGACCTGCTCGGCTACCGTCTTGTAGGCAGCGCCCTTGTTTTTAGCATCCTTACGGAGCTCAAGGATCATCTCGCCGGTGCGAGAACGACGGATGGTCCGCACATCCGCTCCCAGATCCTTGAGCTGGGTTTCGCCTCTCATTTTCTTCAAGACTTCGGAGCACTTGGACCCCTCCGTCTTGAGTATGAGGGCGTCGCCCCTGCTTCGCGCCTTCTTTCCCGTTTTTGGACGATTTGTCGCCTTCTCGTCGTTGCGCTTGCTGTCTTTTTGGCGCTTCCTTCCTCCCACGGTAACCCAAGGGTTTCCCGTAGCTGCCACTTCGGCAGACTTTTCGGCGGACTTGGAAGCCGTTGGTGTGCTATCTCGCGGGCTTAGCACAACCAACCGTTTCTTGCTGTTCTCGGGGGCTTCCCCCGGAGACTGCCTTGCTCTTTTTGCGGCTGACCCGGAGGCGCAAACCGCTGCAGACGTGCAGGTGTCCGTTTGGACCGGCTTCGTCGCCCTTCCGGTCACCTCCGTTGCATTCTTCTCTGCAGCCACCGCTCTTGCCTTGAGCTCGGCGTGCTCCTTCTTCGCAGCATCGACGGAGGACCGAAGCATGTAGAGAGCCTGCTTCAGGTACTTCGTCGTGTTGGTGCGACTTTTCGCAAACTCGATTATGGCATCGAGCTGCTCCGACAGCGCTACTACCTTCGGTAGCGTGTCTCGCTGTCTTCCGACCGCCTTTATCAACAGTGGACCAGCCACTGCGATGTCTTGCGTCGATCCGGTAGGCGTACTGCCTTTGCCGTCTTCGCAGGCGTCCTTTACTGCATCCATCTCCGCCTTTCTCGGCGGAGACCTCTGGATGCCTCCTCGTGCAAACGGGTTTTTCAACCCATCTGCGCCCAATTGTTGATCTTCATTTTTTTCAAAATTCATTCTTGTTAATTGGGTCCCCCTTCCAGCCGCTATCCTTATCCATACTGGAGTGGTCGCCTATCTGGTCCCATGGTAGTCTATGCCGAAGCAGTGAGGCCATGGCTAGGGGCGGCTGCCATAGCGCCTTATGAGCAACTATGACACCCCCGACCGGCGCAAGTCAGGAAAGGACATCTGATCCCACTCCTGCCCGGTTCCCACCGGGCAATGAATTTGGAACGTACTGGAAGGCCTGCCAGGTTTTACGGGACGGAGACCCCTGCACCGGTTGTTGTCTCGCCGTTTCAAGCCGTTGTCACACGACCTTACTAAGGGAGCTCGGCGCAGGTGCCAGCCCAGAATCGTGGTACGAAAACGAAATCCGACTCTTATCATATGGCGTTGCGACCAGTTACCGTAATTGGGAACTTACTGGCATCAATCCCAATGGGCGAATTAGTGCATTTGGGTGGTGGGAGCGGCACTATTCGCTCCGTCAGAGCTGCTTCCGGATAATGTGGCTTTTGTGAGAATTCGGCGGCCCAATGCCTGAGTCTCACCACAACCTAGGCTAGCTCTCGCTGATGGTCCGGGACTGCGTTCTTGCAGTTAGCACTTCCGTGGCCTACGGTAATCGCCAAATACCGACCCGTGGTGGCATACAGCTCTGCCAATATATGTATATATATATATATATATATATATATATATATATATATATATATATATATATATATATATATATATATATATATATATATATATATATATATATATATATATATATATATATATATATATATATATATATATATATATATGTTCCAAATTTCTTGAAAGTGTAAATTGATTTGAGAGAAAACATTAACTCTTCGATTAGGTTTTTATTTCATCCTGAAAAGGACAACAACAACAATATCGCACGCTACCCTGGGGGGCTTATGCGGTCTCGATCAACTAGATTAGTTGAGAGAATTCGTTATCGATATTGTTTTTTGGCACATTTTGCATGTGTAGGATAAGTACAACGATACACCATGCCCCAGTCGAGAAAATTTCCAGCTCGAAAAGATCCTCGACCTGATCGGGAATCGAACCCGATGTCACAACCGTGTGGGAGAGCTAGCCGACCGACATCGCTAACCACAGAACTCCGGGGACCACAAGGACAATTTGTTGTTTAATTCAATGTCTGATAAGATGTTTAATTCAATGTCTGATGATTTTCATTTTACATCCCTATGTAGCCGAACTTCTTAAGAGAAGTATTCTACTTCAAAAAAAAATATTTTTTTGAAAATTAGCTTTTGCCTTTCTCCTAGAAAGGTATAGCAATCACTTGCAAAACCGAAAGTATAAAAGTGCTCCAAAGGGCCGAAGGGCATATATCACTCGACTCAGCTCGACGAGCTGAGCATTTTCTGTATGTGTGTGTGTGTATGTGTGTGTGTGTATGTGCAGATTTTTATTCTCACTCACTTTTCTCAGAGATGGCTGGTCCGATTTTCATGAAATTAATTGCAAATGAAAGGTCTTGTTGTCCCATAAGACCCTATTCAATTTTATTGTAATCGGATTTTTAGTTTAGAGGGTATGTATCAAAATGTTAAAATCATGAAACATCATTATCTCAAAAACTACGCAACCGATTTGAACAAAATTGGTCTCAAAAGAACGGGCTACCTAAAAAACCCTTAAGTTTTGAGTTTTATAAAGATTGAACTTGTGGTTCAAAAGTTATGAAAAGAAACGTGTTCTGAAGACTGTTTAATCTCACTCATGTTTCTCAGAGATGGCTGGACCGATTTTCATAAAATCAGTTTCAAATGGAAGGTCTAGTTGCCCCATAAGACCCTATTGATTTGTTTTGCAATCGGACTATTACTTTGACTGTTATGTTTAAAAATGTGAAATCCAGCTATTAGAAGGAACATATTCCGGAGACTACTTGGACTCACTCACTTTTCTCAGAGGTGGCTGACCCGATTTCCACAAAATTAGTGTCAAATGAAAGGTCTAGCTGCCTCATAACACCCTATTGAATTTTACTGTAATCGAACTGTAACTTCATCTGTAATGTACCGAAATGTGAAAATCACGAAACTTTATTATCTCAGAAACTACACAACTGATTTGATTAATAGTATTATCAGATGAGCGGGCTAGTTGAGGGTTAACTGAAGAATTATGATTGAACACGTGGTTTCAAAGTTTGGCTGCCCTATACGTTCCTATTTCATTTGATTATAATCAAACTTAAGCAACCGTTATGTATTAAATTGGTAACAAAACAACGAAAGTCTATTATCTCAAAACATGACTGTCAATTCAATGACTGTCAATGAACATGACTGACCATTGAACATTGAACTGTCTCAAACTCACAAATAACAAACTCCATAGCAATTTGATATGTGGCTCAAAAGTTATGGAAAGAAAAGAAATTCAAAGATTATTTAAAACTTTACCTGCTTTGATCGGTATATGTGGCATCAACATAAATTAAATGTGGTATCGTACTAATTGAACGTTCCAAATTCATTAATTCCTTGCGAAGTATTTAAAAACTGCAAATGCACGACGAATCGGCCATAGGATATGATAAAAGTCAAATAACAAATCGTTTGAAATGATTGGTTTTAATCGAAATGACAACATCCTCGACTTTTGGCTTGTGGACATGGCCTTAATTCTGAATATATTCATATTGGGTGGTATTTGGTCATTTTCAGTAGATTTTCTGGCATCAATCTGACACCGGAAATTCCAAAAACTTAAAGTGGTCGTCTTTAAATTCAAAATGGTGTCCAGGATCAATGTTTGGTTTCTATGCATCATCTCGATTACGGAAATATCCATATTGAGTATTATTCGGTCATTTTAGACCTAGAAGTTGCCATTTAGCAATTCAAAATAGTGTCTGAGGTCAATTGTTAGCTCGTTGATCATTCTGGTTCCGGAGATACTCATATTGGATGGTATTTGGTTATTTTAGGCTGTTTTCTCACAAACCGGAAGTCGCCATCTTGGATTTCAAAATGGTATTTAAAATAATGTCTAGCCTCTGAGCGTCATTCTGGTTGAAGAAACACCCATATTGGGTGTAATTCGATCATTTTCGGCTGTTTCCCAGGAACCGGAAGTCGCCAACCTAGAATCCAAAATGGGGTCTGTGGTCGATTACAGCTGCTGTGTATCATTTTAGATCAGGAGATACTCATGTTAGACGGAAATCGGCCATTTTTGGCTGTTTTCCAGAAACCAGAAGTTGCCTTCCTACAATTCATAATGGTTTCTGAGGTCAATTTTTAGCTTCTTGCAACATTCTGGCTCCGGAGATACTCATATTGGGTGGTATTTGGTCACTTTGGGCTGTTTTTCAGAAGCCGAAAGTTGTCGTTTTGGACTTTAGAATTGCCTGTGAAATCAATTTCTGCCATCTGGGCATAATTCTGGTTCCGAAAACATTAATATTGAATGGTATTTGGTCATTTCCGGCTGTTTACCAGATACCGGAAGTCACCATCTTAAAATTCAGGACTGTATCTGTGATCATTTTTTATCTTCTGCATCTTTCTGGTTCCAGAGATACTCATATTTAATGGGAATCGTCTATTTCAGGCTGTTTTCCAGAAACCAGAAGTTGCCATCTTACAATCCCTAATGTTGCCTGAGGTCGATTATGGAACATATTTGTTACCACTAAAAACCTTCACCTGCCAAATATGGTTCCATTTAGTTGATTAGTTCGCGAGATGTGTAGAAATTTGTGTTTCATTCAACTATTATGGACATATTTGTTACCCCTTAAAAATCCACATGCCAAATTCGGTTTCATTTGCTTGGTTTGTTCTTGAGTTGTGTAGAAATTTATGTTTTATGTTTGTTTGTTATGTTAGTTTTCAAGCAAGGTTGTTAATACGATAGATTATCGTCGATAATCGTCATCGCCGTTACCGATAACGTATGGTATCGTTATTTACGATGACGATAGCGTCTTCAAATATTAACGATATCGGCGATGACGATAGTCACTAGACGTTATCGGTGAGGAAACGTGTTTTTCACTTCGGACGGTTGGAGACGAAACATAACTAGGCAACAGGAAGAAACTTTTCCATATTTGTTTATGTTTCGCGTCTCATCAGGAAAATAAACAATAACAGGTATCGTTATCGACGTTTACAATAAATTATCGATTAACAACCTTGGTTTCGAGCCTATATGGATCAGACAGACAGACAGACCGGACTGCATTTTTATATGTATAGATTACAACCAGGGATCGGGTGCTACTCATTTTTTTGCGTGCAAAGCACACGCCGTTGGGAGACTGCACATAATTTCTAAAGAGACGAGTAAGAGCAGTTCGGATTGCACTGTACAATCGTTTCCAAAGAGACAAGTAAGTATAGGTAGCATGTCACAACACACTTTATCCGTCTCTTTCCGGAGATGTCTCTTACTCAGGGATCGGGTGCTACTCATTTTTTTTACGAGTAGAATGCACGATGTTGGGAGACTGCACATCAATTCCCAAAGAGACGAGTAAAAGCAGTTCGGATCCCTTTCGTGTCGTTCAGGAGACCTCACAGAATTTACCCCAGTATAGTGCAGAAAGACGTACCGTGACTGCGGGTAATTCTGCGCTGCACATTTTCCCGCGCACTCAACTAATAAAACTGTTTGCTACAGTAAATTTTACTAAAACATACTTAATCTCTGTACTATTATAGCAGACTATGCTATGCACATGGTAAAGCACACAAATCAACTGTGTTTTAGTAAAATTTACTGTTGAAAAATAGTTTTTTAAGATGAGGGCGCGGAAAACGTGCTGCGCAAAATTACCCGCAGTCACGGTAGTTTCTACCTCAGAAAATTTCTTGGGCTTTGTGTGCCTCTTTGTTGAGAGAGTTTTTGATCACAGCCAGTGATGCCACATATTCAGATTAATCTGTAGTTATACAGATTTTATTTTTCGACATTTTCACGCATAACGATTATCTGTGTTGTATGAGGATGCGGATCACACCTTTTCAATAAGTGAAAAATAAATCGTACAACGCATATTATTGTTTTGAAAGGTATGCTTCTATGTTGAACAACAGATTGAAGAAAATTGATCTTACAACACTAAATGAAGGCACAGCTTAATGCTTTTAAAGATAAATAGCACCTAAACATGAAGAGGCGTCAAAGAACATCTTGTACAGTAGACTTTAAAATTTAATTTTATTAACAACAAAACCCATGTTTATCACATATTTAAGAGAGGAAATTGTTCCTTTTCTAGGTGCTTTTTATTTTCTATAATTCGACGTTTTAAAGATATTGATTACGGACTTTCTCGACTTTCCAACGAAACCAACAAAATTAAGCAAGCTTTACATTTCTTGTGCAGTAGTTAAATGTATTTAAAAATGTGAGTGGCAACCCTGATTATGCCCGGCTGTGTGAAAATTTTGCCCGTTTGGGGCTTCCTGCTGACTCGTAGGGGGAATAGGGGCATAATGGGCTCCTAATTCGGTTGCTGATTTAAGCATGGAAAACGACAAAAAATTAAGGGCTGTCTTCAGTGCAAAACTGCCATGATACTTGGCGGCTTGTTTCGTAAATGTCCCGTCGCGCCTTATGGTGGCCAATTCTGCCTGCAGTCCTTTTTTCTGACCGATTCGGCTCCAAAGATTTTTTAATATATGTTCGCACCATCACTGTAAACAAACACTGACTATGGAAACAGAACGACTGAAATAAGTCGACTGAGATGAATTTCAGGTAAATTTATGTGACAACACACCTTGTCTTATTTCACCCCAACTATAGGTGACCATTTCGCTCCTATCGAAATAGTTAAAGTTAATATGAGATTTTAACACTAATTATAGCTTAAAATCAAAACGTCAATGATGGTGAAATTTGGGGTACGACCGATACGTCATATTGATGTGTCTACATACTTGATTGAGCCACGACCGTATAAGCTTATTTTGTAGTGCGCAATAATAATAATTTTTCCAACATCCGGGAACCAAGTTGATTTTTTCAGTATATTTCCATGTTTTAAACAGACGAATCACTTTTGTTCTACATCAAGATATACTGTAGTAACTACGGAACAGTTCCACATACCACATTGTATTAAAAAATGCGTAGTTTCGCATATGAGAGGGGTGCCCATTTCACCCCGTGTGCTTATTATGCCCCTCATCCCCCTACACAGATTTTAATGCAACATTCGTAGTAAGTTTCGAACGCTTTCATTGCACATAATTGCACAGAGACATCTCCGGAAAGAGACGGATAAAGAGTGCTGTGACATGCGAACTGCACTTACTTGTCTCTTTGGAAACGAAATGTACCGTGCAATCCGAACTGCTCTTACTCGTCTCTCTAGAAATTATTGTGCAGTCTCCCAACGGCGTGTGCTTTGCACGCAAAAAAATGAGTAGCACCCGATCTCTGACTCTCAAGTATAAAATCTCTCTCTCCTTCGTCTCTTACTCCTTCCAAATATTGGAGACAAAAATCTGCGAGACGCACGAAGATTTTTTGCACAGCTCTGAGTAGTTAGACGATCCCTGATTACAACATCAATATTTTAGAACCTAAAGAGTGAATATACATTTATTGGATTGAAGCGTTCATGTAAATCTATTTTTACAAATAAAAGTTTGAATGAGAAAGGCTGGGTCTGACCGCTAGGTGGATTAATTTAGGTTTTAAATAATATTTTTGCCTTTCGCCTAGAAAGGTATAGCAATCACTTGCAAAACCGAGAGTATAAAAGTGCTCCAAAGGGCCGAAGGGCATATATCACTCGACTCAGCTCGACGAGCTGAGCATTTTCTGTATGTGTGTGTGTGTGTGTATGTGTGTGTGTGTGTGTGTGTGTGTGTGTGTGTGTATGTGTGTGTGTATGTGCAGATTTTTATTCTCACTCACTTTTCTCAGAGATGGCTGGACCGATTTTCATGAAACTAATTGCAAATGAAAGGTCTTGTTGCTCCATAAGACCCTATCTAATTTTATTGTAATCGTATTTTTAGTTTAGAGGTTATGTTCAAAAATGTGAAAATCATGAAACATCAATATCTCTTAAACTACACAACCGATTTGAACAAAATTGGTTTCAAAAGAACGGGCTACCTAGAAAACCCTCAAGTTTTGAATTTCATAAAGATTGAACTTGTGGTTCAAAAATTATGAAAAGAAACGTGTTCTGAAGACTGTTTCATCTCACACATGTTTCTCAGAGATGGCTGTACCGATTTTCATAAAATCAGTATCAAATGGAAGGTCTAATTGCCCCATAAGACCCTATTGATTTGTTTAGCAATCAGATTATTACTTTACCTGTTATGTTCAAAAATGTGACTCACTCACTTTTCTCAGAGATGGCCGACCCGATTCCCACAAAATTAGTGTCAAATGAATGATCTAGCTGCCTCAGAAGACCCTATTCAATTTTACTGTAATCGAACTGTAACTTCATTTGTAATGTGCCGACTTGTGAAAATCACGAAACTTCATTATCTCAGAAACTACACAACCGATTTGATTATTATTTTCAGATGAGCGGGCTAGTTAAGGGTTAACTGATGAATTATGATTGAACACGTGGTTTCAAAGTTTGGCTGCCCTATACGTTCCCATTTCATTTGATTATAATCGAACTTAAGCAACCGTTATGTATTAAATTGTTAATAAAACAACGAAAGTCTATTTGTTCAAAGATTACATGACTTATTTGAACATAACTAGTGTCATACGAACGAGTCATCTCTCAAACTTACTAATAACAAACTTCATAACAATTTGATATGTGGCTCAAAAGTTATGGAAAGAAGAGAAATTTAAAGACTATTTAAAACTATACCTGCTTTGATCGATATATGTGGCCTCAACATAATTTAAATTTAAATGTGGTGTCGTACTATTTGAACGTTCCAAGTTCATTGATTCCTTGCGGTTTGTTTGAAGTCTGCAAATGCACGACGAATCGGCCATAGGATATGATCAAAGTCAAATAACAAATCGTTTGAAATGATTGGTTTTATCGAAATGACAACAGCCTCGTCTTTTGGCTTCTGTACATCGCCTTAATTCTGAATATATTCATATTGGGTGGTATTTTGTCATTATCAGCAGACTTTCTGGCATCAATCAGACACCGGAAATACCCATATTGGGAGGTATTTTTGGTTGTTTCCCAGAAACTAAAAGTGGTCGTCTTCAAATTCAAAATAGTGTCCAGGGTCAATGTTTGGTTCCTATGCATCATCACGTTTACGGAAATATCCATATTGAGTATTATTCGGTCATTTCCGACTGTTGCCTATAAGTTGCCATTTAGCAATTCAAAATGGTGCCTGAGGTCAATTGTTAGCTCCTTGCATCATTCTGGTTCCAGAGATACTCATATTGGATAGTATTTGTTTATTTTAGGCTGTTTTTCACAAACCGGTAGTCGCCATTTTGGATTTCAAAATGGTATTTAGGATACTGGTTAAAGAAAAACTCATATTGGGTGATATTTGGTCACTTTGGACTGTTTTTCAGAAGCCGAAAGTCGTCATTTTGGAATTTAAAATTGCCTGTGAAATCAATTTCTGTCATCTGGGCGTAATTCTGGTTCCGAAAACATTCATATTGTATGGTATTTGGTCATTTCCGGCTGTTTGCCAGACACCGGAAGTCACCATCTTAAAATTCAAGATTGTGTCTGTGATCAATTTTTAGTTTCTGTGCATCTTTCTGGTTCCAGAAATACTAATATCTAATGGGAATCGTCCATTTTAGGCTGTTTTCCAGAAGCCGGAAGTTGCCATCTTACAATTCAAAATGTTGTCTGAAGTCGATTTGTGACTCCAGTGCATCATTACGGTTCCGGAAATACCCATATTGGGTGGTATTTGGTCATTTGCCGCTGTTTTTCCGACACCGGAAGTCGCCATTTTGGATTTCATAATGGCATTTGGAGACAATTTCTGGATTTTGAACGGCATACTGGTTAAGGAAAAACTCATATTGGGTGGTATTTGGTCATTTTCTGCTGTCGATTATGGAACATATTTGTTATCACTAAATACATTCACCTGCCAAAATGGTTCCATTTAGTTGATTAGTTCGCGAGATGTGCAGAAATTTCTGAAGAAACATGTACTTCCAGAAGAGGGAGGGGCGTCAAACCATTATGGACATATTTGTTACCTCTAAAAACATTCACATACCAAATTTGGTTGTATTTTCTTGATTGGTTCTTGAGCTGTGCGAAATTTGTGTTTCATTTTCATGGGATCCCTCCCTTATAGAAGAGGGAGTCGGGTTTCAAACCATTATGTACATATTTGTTACCACTAAAAACATTTACCTGCCAAATTTTGTTTTATTTGGTTGATTAGTTCTCGAGATGTGCACAACATTGTGTTTCATCCAACTATTATGGACATATTAGTTACCCCTCAAAACATCCACATGTCAAATTCGGATTCATTTGCTTGGTTTGTTCTTGAGTTGTGCAGAAATTTATGTTTCATTTGTATGGGACCCCTCCCTTCCAGAAGAGGGAGGGGTCTCAAACTATCATAGGAACCTTTATTGGCACCAAAAACCCCTACATACAAGTTTTCACGTCGATCGGTTCGGTAGTTTTCGCCTATATGAATCAGACAGACAGACAGACTTGACTGCATTTTGATATGTATAGATTACAACATCAATATTTTAGAACCTAAAGAGTGAATATACATTTATTGGATTGAAGCGTTCATGTAAATCTATTTTTACAAATAAAAAATGAATGAGAAAGGCTGGGTCTGACCGCTAGGTGGATTAATTTAGGTTTTTAATTTTTGTTTAAACTTTTTTACAAAAAATTATAATTAGTTTTAGGAATGTTTTTTTTTTTTTTTTTTTGAAAGACAAAATTGTTATCTACAACTTTACCGACGACGTCGCACCGATCAAACAAACCGTTTTGGCCCTAAAAATATTTGTTATTATCAATACCTTCACAAAATAGCATTTTTCAATAGCTTCACAAAAATGAGTCGTGTTCCAAAAAATTAAACCAATAGCACAAGATGGAACCTTTTGCCTATAAAAACGTCTATGTAAAGCGAGCCATTGGCATCCCTATATCAAGAAACAGTGAATGACAATGAACTCATGTCCTGGGCTCAAACTCATTTGTGCCCACTGTCACCTGTCAGAAAAAGGTATATAGAAAGTGGCCGTGATATGCTATCTCGTTTACACATACGTTGAGATGTTCGCCCTTGAAACATGGCGCGATGCCATTGGGCTGATGTAAAGTTTCAGCGAAATCAAAAATGGTCGATAAAGTTAGTTCCCGTTTTTTTGTGGAATTGCCAACAGCGGTACAAAAAAGTGATTTTACAGCATGACAACATTCTGCCTCTGACTCTGTGTTGCCCAATAAAACCATTCAAACATTTGAAGACACAGAATGGAATGATTCGTTGTTAGCCTCAGAAAACCAACACTTTCCCCACAGATAACAAAAATATGTCGTTAGCTATGGACAATACTTGAAAAAAAATATTTTTTGATTAACTTTTCACAATCAAGTTGCCCGAAACATTTTCATTGCACACCTGTAGCAAAAAATATACCATAAATTTACTTTTCAACACTAGAACTTTTTTTTTCTTTATCTATAGAACACTAGAAATATAACACAAATTAACACAAAAATAGCTTTTTGTTCATGAAACTACCATTTTTAAATCAATGAGAAAAGCTTTTTTTAGTGTTCAAACTTGTAGTTTACGCTAATGTGGGATTATGTTGCTTCTCGAATCACGATCTGGCAATCCCTCGGCCTACAGCATGTGTTATTTTTGTTTCGTTATTTGAGGCTTGGTTGTAAACGCTCAACACTTTCATTTGATTCGCCTCGTTAGTGAGCGTTCCAGTAGAACGACCGTCCGCTTTCGCTAACAGAACAGATGGTAAAATGACATTCGCGTATTGAAGAAATTCACAACGTCATTCGTTTGGCGATGTTATTATGTTTTATTTCTATCTCTTCAATCCTATTTCTTTTGTAAATATTTTTCAATGATAAAGAAATTTCCAAAATCTCAAAAATGTATTTTACGGCAAAAAGAAAAAGGAGACTATCGTAGTGAATTATTGTTCTACCGTAACCATTTACAAACATGGCTGAGTTACGTAGTGGATAAAAAAAACAGTTCCCTTTTTCGTCTAACTTCACAAACTTGTTTTCAAGCGTTAGTATTAAACTAAGTACTTCAAAACAGTGGAAAGTAAACCGAATTAAACCACTAATAAAAAGTGTTAAATGTTGTCTATCATGCCCTTGCATAAGTTAGGGGCAGGGATGTTATCTGCTCACTACAAGTGTACAAAGAGTAAACTTTTAATTTTCCACATTGAGAAGAACGGCTGCAGCCGTTTAGAAACTCACCAGCACAAAGAGATAGCGTACAATTTCACTCTTTGTTTCTCTTTGTACTGAGAAGTTGGGCTTGCGGCAAGCGCTAGAGCATGAGACAAAAGTATAAGCGTACTCATCTCTATAATCTTTCACAATGGAGCAGACAATTGTAAATCTTACAACACTAGATGAAGGCGCAGCTTATTGCTTTTAAAGTAATTAGCAGCCAAACTAAAAGTGTTAGATGTTTGGTGTCGAAGAACTTGTAGAGTAGACTTCAATGTTCAATTTGGTTAACAACAAAAAATTGCGATTTAGTTTCCAAAAAACATTTGATTTCACATTTGTTCTTCTCTAAGTGCTTCTTATTCAGCTTTCCAATGAACCTAACAGAATCAAGATAGCTATCATACTTCTTGCGCTAAATCTCGTTAAAGGTAAACATAACCGAAAACTTAAAAAAGTGAATAACTCAGCAGTAGTTTAATTTTGGCCACATGCGTAGAGAGATTTTTTTCATCAAATCAAGTCCTATATCACCTCTTAAGGGATTTCAAGCTCCCTAACACCCTGTAAATCCCGTGATATCTTTACGCGTAGCAAATGAATGTAATAAAACCTCCGACACGCTCAACAACATTTGTTTTCCTTTTTTGTTTTTCAACAATATCAGGAAGTTTAATTTGCGACCTCAAGTAAACCAAAAAAATCTGTATTATTTCCATAAAATCTGTAGCCTGTATATTCAGATATCTGTATGGAAAATACGTTGAAAATCTGTAAAAATACAGATAAATCTGCATATGTGCACGAAATTGCAGAAGAAATAACTAAAACACTACTCTCATGGAATCGGGCAGCAATCAATTAATAGTAAACTTGGCGAAGTTTATCAAATATTTCATAAAATAAACCGTTTGTCGCAACGTTCCTATAATCGTCTCACCACCTAAATCACTGCTCATATTTTCGTACTATGCATCAAAATTTATCCTCTTATTTCTTACTGTTAACGAAAAGTAAAAGCACAAGACTCACACTCACGCAACAGTTCTCCCATGTACGGTATGTGTAAGAACTGTCATTTAACACATTTCGTGCAGTTTTTTAATCTTCATTTAAGGTAGGTGGGACAACGATAAACACTTTCTAATAATCACGTTTTGCTTAGAAAGTTATACTCCTTTGGCTGATACATGAAATAAGAAAACCGTGTAAAACTTTAGGACGCAAAGAAATAAAAAATTCATTTCTTAAGGCGTTTGCACCGAATTTTAGATCTTTTGAATAAGTTTTGACGTTGGACTAACGTCTATATCGAAGTTAGGCACCTGAATTTGAAATTCTAGTAATTCAACCGGGGAAAACCAGGGAAAAGTGGTCAGGTTTTGAGCGCTTATACATCAGTCATTTCTTTTCAGAATTTCGAGGTTTTGGCATCAACCGATCAGAAATTCTTTTACGGTTGAATTTATGTAACAAAAATAACCTATTTCTCGAGATACACTATTGAAAAATTGATAAATCACATCGATTGTCTAAATCATACCGAGAAACCAATCACCACCTCTCTTCACAAGCACAGTCGACACTAACGGATACAACCGATCTGACTTTGTAAACAGTCTCACAGCTTTCAACCAATAGCGAGCTCGCTTTCGGTAGCTGCAACAGGTGTTTCAACACCGTTTTAAAATACTTCTTTTATCATTACCACTGAACAGATTCTAAACACCAATGGCTTGATTGATAGGGGAAATATTGCGCAAGATTGTCATATAATAACTTAAATATGTTTTCGATACTAAACTAGTTAAAAGTTGTGTTAAAAGTCGTGCACATTCAACCAATCACAAGCTCGCTTCTTGTTTGCTCGCGGATGGATTTTTGCTTTGGGCTATATAATAGCCTGTGTCGTCTCATAGCAGTCATCAGTTAACATGTGAAAGGCCACCAGGCCGGTCTTGTATAATCAGCAGCGGTGGCTGATTCCAGCGGCCAAACTGAGCTGCAGCAGAACCAGAGCGGTGGTATCAGGCAGCAGCGGCGGAGGAAGTGGGAAGCTGCATTTCTTCATTCAGTTCGGTGCTCCTTCGATCTGAGTTGGACCCCACCAGCGGTAATCCAATTCAGATATCGTTGGGTGAAAACGTTGGGTGTGTGTGCAGTGTGCACATATAGCGTATGTGCATCTGTATTGCTATGACATTTGTGATGATAGGGATGGCGCTGTTGCGTGTGTATGGCTAGCTATAGCGTGTGTAAGACACTAGCATGTGTAGCATATTATGGCTATTGCGTGTATATCTTCAGCGTGTGTACGGATAGTTATAGCTTGTGTGTGGATAGCTGCTGCGTGTGTAATGATTAGTTATAGCGTATGTATGGATAGTAATAGCACATGGTTGGATAGCTTATGCGTGTGTATAGATAGTTGTATCGGATGTATGGAAAGGAATAGCGTGTGTATGGATAGCTATAGCTACAGCGTGTGTATGAATAGTTTTAACGCGTGTTTAGATAGTTATGTCATGTGTGTGAATAACTATAGCGGGTGTTTATCGAAGATTATTATTGTCATTGAAAATATTAAAACGTCTTAACGAACACAGTTGTGAATTTGATTTTACAGCAGCGATTTTAACTTCTTCAGCCAGTCTTTATTCATCGAGGAAAAATTACTACCTATGAATGATCAACACTTATTTACTAGAAATTTGATTTAGATCAAAACGGGTTCTTTTGAGTATCATAAGTTATTGGTAAAAAGAGTTGCAAGTTTTCTCAATGAGCATTCATTAAATTTTCGTTTTTGTTTCTCGGTGCGCGGTTTTGATTTTGTTTCTCGCACACAGAGAAAGAAACAAACTTGTCGCTATCGTGAAAAATAACAAAACAATTAGAAATGCTCTAAATCACAACTGAAGAAGTTAATATATTTTTCTGTCACTCGCCCAAACCTTGATAACAACTACCGAAAAACGTGTGATTGAGCTCTTGCTATATTGAGTTATTGAACCAAACGTTTTTTTTTTCAAATACATGAAGTTATATGCTGGGCTGGAACTAACCTAGCATGAGTTTTATCGATTAAATGTCAAACAATTTTCAAATTTAAAATTTTCGGTTGAATCGTTCTGGGCTCCAATTTCAGATAGTTTCGTAAAGTTTGCTTTTTGCTTAGATAGGAAAATTTTACCAATTCGCTCAATTAAATGATTGTCTTGGTAGTGCAGCAAACAAAGGGTTGATTCGAATATGTATGAAATGACAGCGATTAAATAAAAGATATCCATTCTTTTAGTATATATTATTATTTATAACGTTTTAACGTCTCAGCATCCAGAAATGCACTGTTAGATAAAATTGCAGCAAATACTAGAGTTGCAATTCTCTCTATTATTTGTTTTAATGGAATATAAGAATACCGTAGTCCAACGTCATGCGGTCGTGTCTTGAATACCACCCTCCTACTTTTTATGATTCCTATGAAAAACCTCAAGTAGACTAAGAGGGGCCTGTTAGGCCAGCATCGTACCTCAAGACCATCTGGAGCATTTTTGCATCATATTTGTAAAAAAGTATTTCAGGTTAGTTAAGCCACAGGTCTTCTTTAACTTTGGGAATCGGTTTCCAGTAAAAATATTAAGGGACATGTGTTGAACTAGAGAACAGGTGGGGATTAGCCCCTATCCGTAGGAAACGGGTGTTCTTCTTGCCCCAAAATTACGTATAGGTGACCTTTTTCGCAAATCCTCAGTTTAGTTTAAAATTTCTTATCGTCTCACTGATATTAATAATTGCTGAATAAAGCACATCCAAAATTTATTTTTTTTTAGCCAAAAATATATAAAAAATGTTTCTCCTGATCAATACTATTTTTGGAAACTAGTCGGGTAGAGAAAAATCTAAAATATTAGTAGACTTTTACAAACTTTTGCCAGAGCAAGCTACACTTTTTCAAACCAGTATTGACTTTAGGATTCCAAGTGTTTTTCGCATTTTTTCGAGTTGCAGGCATTTTCAAAAACATCTGGTATCTCTGATCAGAACCAAACGAATCGCGAACTTTTCTCACTCGTAAAAAACTGAACCTGAGTAAAAAATAAACATTCCAGCAAGATAGAGAACTCAAGTATACACCACAGCTGGTGTCACGATGATTTTCGAAAAAAAAATCCTACATTGCCGAAGGTTAAAAAAAATTCGATCAATCGTACAAAATATTTACCATCATCTGCTGCCAGAATGTACAAAACTATCTTTTTGTATTTATCTGTTCGCCGGCTGGTAGTGGGTTTCCCATAAAGTGGCGTTAATGTTTGCGGCAGATTCTGATGCACGGAAAGAATATCACATGGTGGTGACGTAGCCATTGGACTGTTCGTGGTCGAGTCTGTGGAGAAAAATGAATGAATATATATAAATAAATAAATATAAATTAAATAAATTAAACGAATGAATTTCAGTTTGAAGTTCTATAACTGAAACATTACTTACCACTTAACGTAATCGATCGCACATTTTGCAATGATTTAGGCTGAGCTTTGCTAGCCTCACTCACTGCCGTCGTGTTGCCCCCGCTGGTGGTCGAATTGTTAGAAATCGGACCAGTACCGGATCCATCCGATATTGGTTCCGGAGCGGCCAGAGGAGCTTCTTTCGTGTCATTTGCTTTACCCTTATTCTTATCGGCCAGTTGATATGAAGGAGATCTGAGAAAGACAAGTAAAATCAGGATACACGGTCACGTACTCGGTCTCGTGGTACATTCAAATGAGTGAAACAAGATGCCATTATAATTTGCAGAGCCATTACAACACGTATCGCGTGTTTCTCAATTCGATACTCTCAAAACCCATTATTACTACATTGAACAGTAATGATTCAATTGGACAAAGAAAGGCTAATGGATAATTGTAACATCGATTACAGCCAGCGAATGAACCAATCGAACCGATTGTCTTCACCACTCAGCACATTACAGTCTAACGCTTCACAACAATAGAATTCCCTAAACGCTCTCCTCCATCTGCTGATGCACTTTGACGTGAACGTGATAGATTACACGACTGTTTCGTAACCGCCATAAAACAGTTTCGGTGGCGCAGGTATTAATGCTTAATGGCGTAAATACTGCAACAAAAACAACGCTAACGCGAGTTACTTTCAGTCGGCCCCATCAGCCTTCGCTAACGGTGTAGTAAAAGGTATGCGCTCTGACGTCAAACTGGGCCGCCGCCGTGCGTATTCGTACCGTACAAATTTGTCCATTATGAGCTGGATAAGATAAATAAACAAACAGGGGAGTGATATAAAATATTCATCTACATTTCGCCTGTTGATGGAAACGTCAATGAACGCTAATTTATATGAACGCATACGGAAAGGCACGTTTGCTCAAGCAGTGCGAATCAGCCTCCAGTTACCTCACCTCATAGTTTACCAAATGGCGCAAGGGTGAAAATAAGAAGGTATGATTCACTGTCCAATGACACTGCATACTACGTAAATTTTCCCGATATCATCATACATTCAAAATATTCTTTATATTTATCTTTCGAGAGCGAACTGGTTTTAAATTTCAAATCAATAAAATTGTAAAAATATAGGGATGCACCCTAGTTTTAGTAAAGTCCTTGATGTGACGAATATGAACCTGCACCTTGTCTTGTTATCCTAACTGGAAATAATCTATCAATAAATAATTTTGGCACATCCCTAGCCTATGGTGAACAACTGACCATTACGTTGAAATCGAAACTAGGAAAGTGATACTCACTCTTCTGATTTTTCCGAGGCATTGTCCTTATCCTTTTTTGTTTGACCGGAACTGCAGTAGTTACCCATCGTGAGGCGAATGTCTCGGCTTCAGCAGTGTGTCTGCCACAAACTACACTTCAATCGTCAGTACTACCGGTTCTTCGACCCGTCGCATTCACCACCAAATACCACACCGTTTTATCTTCACTTTGATCACTATCATCGCAAACATCGGCCCGGAATTTCTTTTACGCTTCCAAAGTGTCAGTAGTAAACTGTGGTCGATTTCATCTGCGAAAAGAAATAACAAGCTAAATTAGTATCATCGTCCGACACCCGCAGAGTTCTATTTTTACTAATGTGGAGGTCCCACTAATTATCCCCGGGTGTCGCGGCGCCTTTTCAAAGCTCGCACACTTCAGCGCTTTCCCAGCTCACAGCGGTAGCCATCAATTTCTTTAACACTTCGCTCAATTTTCCGCTTCATCGATCGCCCCACTGGAGATTGAGCGTTATGCGATGCAGCATCCCCACCACCCCCACAACACAATCTAACAGGATACTTTTCACACCAGCTGAATTGCCCTCCCTATTTATTGCAACTCACTGTCCTGTCAATTCCATTCCCCTTTGCTCACTTTTCCTGTTTACTCGCTTGGATCCATGAATTCGACATGTCTACGGCTCAGGAAAAAAAACACATTCTTCAGTTGACCAATTCATTTGCCGGTAACTGCTGCTGCTGCTGCTGCCATTGTCTATCACTTCGACATAGGGGTTCTGGGAATTATGGCGACCTTTGTTAAATGCGGATGGCACGTTTATCGGTTCATAGCTTACCAGCATGCATGTACATAAGCAATTAATCACCCGACCATGTGTGTAATGCCCAATAGAACACACGGAAGATTAATCCTTTCCGAAGTGTCATAAAAAAAGCAGATACTCGAGCAACACTTTCTGATTTGTTGAATTTGATGCAGGAGAAAATTTGTTGCAATTTAATAAATAATCCCCTGATAACTATTACACCTGAATTCGAATTCCACTTCGTTGATAAATTATAACTTTTTTATTCGATATATGTTCAAAGAAATGATGATGGCCTTTCATCATTTGTGCGAGAAATGTCTACCAACGTTGAAATTAACACTTGCTTGGAATCGTACTCCAATTCGAATTAACTAGATCAACAACATTTTCAATTCTCTATTCTAAGTGTCGATCAAAAGCAAACTGAAGCTATGAAGCTATTTTGAACTCTGGCCAAACATATGTTATGCCATACAACTTCTTCGGAATTCGAAATAGTCATTCTGATAAGATTGCGTCCTAACAAAACGTAGAAGAGAGAGAGTAGATTATTTCATTTTAATTCAACGAGTTGAAAATTAGAATAATCTCTCCTATTCTGCAGTTCTTATCAAAATTGCCATTTCGAATTCTAATGAAACAGGATGATGCATGGTATGTTTGAATAGAATTAAAAATAGTTTGTAAGCCTCATGAATAATCCGGCTTTTGCGCCCTGATGAACTGATCTTCACCACCACCTCAGAAACCTCAATAATGACGATAACAAAAAAAAACTACTAAACTGTGTGTCAAAAGGAATGAAATAACATTGATCGCAATAAATGATTTTCACCACTACATAATATCTTAAAATATAAAAATGGTGAAAATTTGACATTCATAAAGAAATTATTTTAGATACTTTATAGAAAAGCCAGTTATAGTAATTGTGAGTTTTTCTTGATAGTAAACCAGAAATCCTAAATCGACCCGTACCCGGCAGGTTTGGGTCGGATAGGGGTTTGAAATTTCCTGAAAATGTGGGGTACGGATCGGGTTCGAATTTGTTGAAAAAAAATATCGGGTTCGGGTCGAGTACAAGTTTGAGAACCCGAAATCCCACCATCTCAATTAAGAAAAATAAAGTCTAATATCATGTATGTGGTCCCCGTGGTTCTGTGGTTAGCGATGTCGGTCGGCTAGCTCTCCCACACGGTTGTGATATCGGGTTCGATTCCCGATCAGGTCGAGGAACTTTTCGAGCTGGAAATTTTCTCGACTCAGCACTGGGGCACGGTGTATCGTTGTACTTATCCTACAACATGCAAAATGTGCCGAAAACAATATCGATAACGAATTCTCTCAACTAATCTAGTTGATCGAGACCGCATTAATCCCCAGGGTAGCGTGCGATATTGTTATCATGCAATTTCATACCGTTCGAGGTTTAAAAAAACTTTAAAGGTCAGATTCAAATGGGTATGAAAAGTCGACCCCAAAAAAATCTCGAGTTGGGTCGGGTCCGGGTTTACAATTTCGGATTAATGTCAAAAGCAGAGCAAAGCCTTGGTATTACATTCCGATACGGAACTCGACCTTCTGTTTATTATACACAGACTTCGCAGCCAACTGTTGAGTGTACAGGAAAATTGCGGGGCTAGCGCTACGATCTTACTGACACTAACAGTCTCCCGAGCCGGGACTCGAACCTGCGACGACTGACTTGTTAGGCCAGCATCGTACCTCGAGCTGGAAGGGTTAAAGGATTAATGTCAAACTTCATAAAAATAAAATTCTCGTGTCCAAGTCGGGTTCGGGTTTGATCGAAAAAAAAAATTCGGGCTCACGAAGTCTGCTGCTAAAATGTAGCCGTCCGTCTCACCATCCACTAGTAAAATGATTTGTTTGAGCCAAAATACCCAGACAACCAACTTACGCGTATAACGCAAACAGTCATCGCATTGTACGTGCATTTATACGTGATAGTTACATCGTACAAGATGCAGCGAATGTTGCTTATACGCACAAAAGTGGAGGCGATATGCGTGCATTTCCAAAATAGCAAAACACTTTTACGATTAAAAAAGTTCATATATTCGACTTTAACTGTTAAAGCTTGTTTACTTATCCGAGTTGTTTCATTATTTAATGCGACTTCACAACTTATATTTGCGATTTGGAACGAAACTATAAGCGATATATGAATACACACTATGGGTTCCTTTATTACTCAATGCGACTTCACAAGTCAACAATAGCGAATTATGTCAGATATCTATGCGATGTTCGCCATGTATTCCTGCGTGTCAGTTTATTAGAACATGCGACCAAAATCATTTTTTTTTTAAATAGTTTATTTGACACGGCACGATACAATTTATGTTTAACTGAGCCAAGTACATTTTTTTTTAAATTCTAAATAAGGAGGGAAAAGAGGGAGGCCTTTTTTTATTCTCGCGGCCGACTACGAGCTAGTGGGGATTTAAGGTGAGAGGAGGGGTGTTACAATTTTGTTTTTAACTATTTTATATTACAGAATGTATTCATTTGTACGTGGCTAACCAGTGATGTTCTATTTGAGCAGTTTTGGTCTGAGGTGTCTGCGTAAACATAGAGATACCGAGTCCTCGTTTTAGTGTCTCTAGCCGGGTGTATCATTCTCTTTCAGTTTGTGACAAAAATTGTATTCTAGCAAATAGATAAAAGAAATCAAATTTTAATGCCAGCGTTTTTTACAAACCCGTATAGCTGTGTCATGTACTGGAGATCACCGCTTCCCAGAATGTCTCTAACGGGTACGTTCGGTTGTTTTCCTCGGGCCCGAAGGGAATCTATAAGCTCGGACCTAACACCACAGTATTCGGTACACGACCAAACAACATGCTCGATGTCATGGTAGCCATCGCCACAAACGCAGTGATTACTCTGACGCAAAATGCTATAAAATTCATCATAAGCAATTGGTCTTTCATAAATATCGCCATCATAAGCACCCACCTTAGCTAAAGAGTCAGCCTTTTCATTACCCGGAATCGAGCAATGAGAAGGGACCCACGCTAAGGTAACCCGGTAATTTTTATCTGTTAAAGCACCTAAAAACCGCCGTATTTTCCCCAGGAAATACGGGGTGTGCTTCACAGGCTTCATCGATCGCAGAGTCCAATGGCACTGAGACTATCTGTGAAGATGAAGTAGTGGTCTATGGGTAGGGTTTCGATGATTCCAAGAGAGTACTGAATAGCAGCAAGTTCTGCGACATACACGGAAGCAGGAGCATCGAGTTTGTAGGAGGCGGTAAAATTTTCGTGGAAAACACCGAAGCCAGTGGACTCATCTAGATTAGATCCGTCAGTGTAAAACCTTCTATCATAACTAACATGTTTAAACGTATTGGAAAAAATCTTAGGGATCTCTTGGGGTCGCAATTGATCCGGGATACCAGAAATGTCTTGTTTCATGGTGGTGTCGAAGAATGTAGCATCTAAGTATCTAAAAGTGCGACATTGGAGGAATCGTATGAAGAAGGATTAATATCTTGAGCCATATAGTCAAAATATAAAGTCATAAATCTGGATTGAAATTGAAGGTCGACCAACCTCTCGAAATTTTCAATTATTAATGGGTTCATAACTGTGCATCGAATTAGCAACCGGTAAGAGAGATTCCAAAAACGATGTTTCAACGGAAGAATACCCGCTAGCACTTCAAGACTCATCGTATGGGTCGACTGCATGCAACCCAAGGCAATACGCAAACAACGATATTGTATTCTCTCTAATTTTATAAAGTGCGTGTTCGCGGCGGAGCGAAAGCAGAAACACCCGTACTCAATTACAGACAATATCGTTGTTTGGTATAACCTTAGAAGGTCTCCTGGGTGAGCACCCCACCAAGTTCCGGTAATCGTACGAAGAAAATTAATCCTCTGTTGGCATTTTTGTGTCAGATACCTAATATGACAAGCCCAGGTGCATTTAGAGTCGAACCAGACCCCGAGATATTTAGCGACTAAAACCTGAGAGATCGTTTTACCCGTTAGTAGGAGCTGCAGCTGAGCTGGGTTATGCTTCCTAGAAAAAACGACCAGCTCAGTTTTCTCCGGAGAGAATTCGATACCCAGCTTAAGAGCCCATTCAGACAAATTGTCTAAGGTATCTTGCAATGGTCCTTGCAGATCGCTAGCCTCGCTACCAGTAATGGATACAACGCTATCGTCTGCAAGTTGCCTTAGCGTGCATGAATTTGCAAGACATTCATCGATGTCATTGACGTAAAAATTATATAAGAGAGGACTTAAACATGAGCCCTGGGGGAGGCCCATGTAACTAATTCGGGAAGTTGTCGAATCGCCATGTGAGAAATACATATGCTTCTCTGACAACAAATTGAGCAAAAAGTTATTCAAATTTGGTGAAAGTCCCTGCGAATGAAGTTTCGCGCTTAAAACTTCTACAGAGACAGAGTCAAAAGCCCCCTTATTATCCATGATCGCAGAAGCCATTTGCTCTTTTCGAGCAAAGGCTAGTTGAATTTCAGTAGAAAGCAACGCTAGGCAATCGTTCGTCCCTTTGCCCCGGCGAAAGCCAAATTGAGTATCTGAAAGTAACCCGTTTGTTTCGACCCATTTGTCTAACCGTAAGAGGATCATTTTCTCCATTAATTTCTAGAGGCAAGAGAGCATCGCAATCGGCCTATATGAATTGTGATGAGAGGCAGGTTTCCCGGGTTTCCGAATAGCAATGACTTTTACCTCCCTCCAGTCATGCGGAACAATATTTAGCTCAAGAAACTTGTTGAACAAATTCAACAAGCGTCTTTTTGCAGAGTCGGGTAGATTCTTCAACAGGTTGAATTTTATTCTATTTAACCCTGGAGCCTTATTGTTGCACGACAGGAAAGCCATTGAAAATTCCAACATCGAAAATGGAGGCTCTACCGTAGTCACTAATAACGCGTCGCGAAGGTTTTCTGTTCCGGTACAGAGTCCGGACAGACCTTTTTGGCAAAATCGAGAATCCAGCGATCTGAATACTCCTCACTTTCATTCGAAACGTCACGGTTCCGCATGCGCCTGGTGGTATCCCAAAGAGTGCTCATCGCTGTTTCCCTCGACAACGCGTTTACGAACCGCCGCCAGTACCCGCGTTTTTTCGCCTTTACTAAGCTCTTCATCTGCCTGCCCAGTGCCTCGTACTTTCGAAGCAGTTTGACAGTGCCGTACTCCCGGTAGTCCTTACACGCCGCGGACCTTCGCGCGTACAGCTCAGAGCACTCTTTGTCCCACCATTTGTTGGGAGGGCGCTGTCTAATCGTTACCCCGGGTATCGGTTTCGTCTGAGCTTGAGTCGCGGCGTCGATTATCAAGCCAGCTAAGAACGCGTATTCTTCCTCCGGAGGAAGTTCCTCGTGAGTCTCGATAGATTGCGCTATAATAGACTCATAACACTTCCAATCAATATTACGTGTAAGGTCGTAGGAAATATTGATTATGTTCGGGGGAGTTGAACCATTAGCAATTGATATAACGATTGGAAGATGATCACTACCGTGGGGATCGTTGATTACTTTCCACTGGCAATCTAGCGCTAGTGATGTCGAGCAGAGGGATCACGTGCTGGAGGATTAGGTACACGTGTCGCTTCCCCAGTATTCAAAACTGTCATATTGAAGTCGTCGATCAAGTTACAGATTAAAGAAGATCGGTTGTCGTCGTACAGCGACCCCCATAGCGAACAGTGAGAATTAAAATCTCCCAATATCAAAAAAGGCGCGGGAAGCAACTCTGCTATATTAGTGAGATGCCTCTGTTCAATCCGCGCGGATGGAGGGATATATAACGAAACAAGGCATAGGTCTTTTCCATTCATATTCGTTTAAATGGCAACGACTTCAATATTCGAGATCGAGGGGAGGTCGATTCGGAAGAAGGAATAGCACTTTTTAATCCCTAAAAGTACCCCTCCACCGTGTGAGTCTCGATCTCGACGAATAATGTTAAAATCGTGGAAATTGAGTTGATCGTTTGAATTGAGAAAGGTTTCACAGAGCGCAAATGCGTCACAATTGTATGTATTTATCAAATGAGAAAATAGATCGAATTTGGGAATGATACTTCTGCAATTCCACTGTAATACAGTGATAAAATTCCTAACCTCTTTCGCCGTATTAGTCATCGAAAGATATGATAGCTGAAATGAGGGGCAAAGTTGCTGCTAGTTGCTCCAAAAAGGTTTTTACTGTAGGAAGAAGGGCAAGAAGAATATTTTGTAGGGGATCTGGTATGTTGAATGTTTATATATCCAGTCCACAATATCAGAAAATTTTATGAACCCTGTTTCTTTTTTATCTTCTGATCGAGAAATGGGTGCACGAGGGGTTTTTGGTGTCCCAGGAAGCGGTGGGTACTCCTGGTTTGATTTAAAATTAAAACCGGGAGGTACTTGCTTCGGTTTTTCTTCACCGCTTCCTTTTTGTGTTGGCTCATTGGTCATTCCGCTAGGGGTTATCTTGCGACCTTTGCGAGAAAGATTAGGAGAGTTGATCATTCTCCTCTTCCTAGATCCTTCTGGCATGGCATAAGAACACCCTTCGACGGGATCGTCAGATGTACCCTCATCGGTTGGCAAAAAGGAAAAGATGTTTCCTGTCGAGGGTGGCTCAGCACTCTTCAGCATTTCTGCGAAAGAGCGCTTTGATCGTTCCTTGAGGGAACGCTTAATTTTTTCCTCGCGCTGTTAGGACACGCCGAAAGGTCATGCCGAGTTCCCTCGCAGTAAAGACACTTTTCAGTATCCTCACTGCAAGCGGTCTCAGCATGATTGCCTCCGCACTTGCTGCAGCGTGCCTTGTTGCAGCAGTAGGTGGCTGTATGACCTAACTGCTTGCAGTTTTGGCAATGCATGACCCGCGGTACGAACAGGCGTACAGGCAGACGAACCCTGTCCAAAGAGATGTAGTTCGGCAGTTCGGATCCGGCGAATGTTACACGGAAGGAATCCGAAGGGAAGAATTTCTTCTTCCCTTCTTCGATGGATACTGAATGCAATTGCTTGACATCCAGTATCTTTACATCTTGAATCAGGGGGTTCTTGAAGCAGCCAACCCCGTGACGCAAAATGTCATCGACCGTGAGGCTTCCTTCGGTAACCACA
Organism: Wyeomyia smithii; assembly: GCF_029784165.1. Taxonomy (NCBI): domain Eukaryota; kingdom Metazoa; phylum Arthropoda; class Insecta; order Diptera; family Culicidae; genus Wyeomyia; species Wyeomyia smithii. The sequence continues at coordinate 95,525,745 of NC_073696.1, forward strand.
CCGTCGATCTCCACGTCCTTGGCAGGGATGTACACGCGGTACTCTCTCGTGAAGAGCTCGTAGCTAGCAATTGCGTTTGCTTGCTTCAAGCTACTCACAACAACTCGCAGTTTGTTCGGTCTAACCTTTGTAATTTCAAAAAAAAAACACCCGTACGATAACTCGTGTATTGTTATTTTGCGAACTCAAACGGAGATGAACAATTTGCGTCTAATCGAGACGAAAGCAAAACAACGAATGACCGAAATCATTCCTTTTAATAAAAAAACAGCGAACAGTAGCAATTATTATATATTATTTATCCCTTGCTATTCATATTACAAGGAATAGTAAGTTACAAATGAAAGTCTTTATTTTTTCTAAAATTCTTTTCCTGTGGGCACACGCTGTAATATTTGGGTATCCATCCGGACTTGAACCTTGGACTCTTAGATTGTCAAGCAGCATTCATTCCACTCCTCCGTGGGCTCGCTGTCGATAATCTCTAAGTTTTGGTAATAACTTTCTAATTTCATCGCATAAATTACCACAAGACATCGTAGAGCATGAATCTAAATAGATTTCGTATTGCGATTTAGTTTGTAAATTTATGCGGGAATGTTCGTTGTTTATATTTCGGTTGAACTGTCATGGCCGCTCGACGAGCTGAGACAGTTGTTCAAACAAAATTAAATGATTTTGCCGTTTTCAACAACAATTGAAGGTAAGTTATCAACGATATGGAGCAAAGAAGTGCATAATTGATCCGAGTTATTCGCAGATGTTTTCCGTGGTTCATGTTTCTGAGAAGATGCAACTCCGTGTAGCGACTACGTTGTAGTAATGCGGATGGTTTTCGATTTTCACGCATAGTCGTCAATGTGTAAATTAACTGCGAGTTTATATTGGAGGGGTTAATTGGTGTTTCAATCCAGATTTATTACCCATTTATCGCAATAATTCTGCAAAACAACGTTCTATGCGATGTAATTGGTCATATAAGGTAATGATCTATCGTAGTACTTTGTGCGATGTAAGCTGTGCAAACATTAGCGGTATCTAGTTATTATAAATTCAGTCGTTCACGGTGTTACAAAACGATGCCTTTTGCGACTAATTTTATATGCAATACGATGTGATACATGAGATTTTTGATTTTCACGTATAATCATCACTTTGTGAAATTAATAAGGGTTTGAAGAGACATGATATGAGTTTATCTGTATTGCTATGCGAGTATGTTACATATATCGCAAGAAGTTCGCAAAACAACACAATAAGCGATAAACCACTTGCGTTGCTCATACAGCTATACTATGGTGATGAACCATAGAACTTTATACGAGCTAATCCATGCAATCTTATGCGATTTTCAGTTGTCTCGGAGTTGTTTGGGCTTGTTATCATGAGTTTAGTCATTACGGTGTTGCAAAATTATGCCTTTTGCGACTAAATTTATATGCAATACGATGTGATATGGGAGTCTTTGCTCTATACGTATTATCATCACTTTGTGGAATTACTACGAGTTTGAACAGGCACAATATGAGTTTATCTGTATTGCTATGCGAGTATGTTACACTCATCGCAAGAAGTTCGCAAAACAACACCATATGCGATGAAGCACATACGTTGTTCATACAGCTATATGATATTGATGCATCATAGAACTTAATACGAGGTAATCCGTGCAATCTTATGCGATTTCTGGTTGTCTGGGTAAACTCTTAAATAGCCCAAATAGTAAATTCGCGGTTAATTTGATCTGATATTCTGTCAACCGTGCTAGGGAAAGCAATGATGAATCATATGCATTATGGAAAATCGAATTTAAAGAACCGACCATGTACATTTTGTTTATTTGCCCAAAATAATAACCTGTGCAAAATTTCAGCTTTATCAGACATGATTTAGGGGTGCCTCAAAGCGCTTGATATTTCAGTGTTTTGACCCTTGAAAATTTACATTTCTAATAGAAAATTGGGCTTCAAATGGTGAGTTGCCAACCTGGAAGGAGCGGCCAACTTAGCTCCGGTCCTCACACGTTCCTATCTCACGCCTTCACGGGTCACATGATCACAATAGACTGCCAGCTGAAACATGGACACAGCTGGTTGAAGTAGCCTGGGCAATGTTGTCAATCCGGCAATAGCTAAGTGAGAAGGTGCGACGCGATTATTGGCGCGCTAACCATATTCCAGCGGTAGAGGAATTGCTCGCCAACCTGAGCATCTGTTCACCAAGATGGTGCGGCTCAAAACAGCGTCTGTTCTCCATGTTAGGGGCTCTGATCGACGACCTGGTGTCAACGAGGGACTCTAAACAGTGCTGACACAATGGTCCTCCGGCGAGACAGGGGGTTGGTGCATGCCTTAGAAGCCAGCCGTAAGAATCATCAGTACAGGAAGCAAACAATGTAAATTCGGACCGGAACAATCGGCATAGAACCAGGCAACGAAAACGGACTAGCGATTGGAAACTCGGATTTGGGAAGTACCCGCATTCTTTCCGACTCATTGAGGGTCCGCAAGTTCGACATTGTAGCGCTGTAGGAGGCATGCTGAGACAACAGAATGTGCAAGTTGAGGATTAGAGCCCGTTTCCTCAACTTGAGCATAATTAGCGTGCACAGCCCTCACCTAGGAAGTAACGATGACGATAAGCACGCCTTTTACGTGCAGCTGGAGCGTGCATACGATAGCTGCCCAAAACATGACGTCTTCGTTATCGGAGATCTCAACGCTCAGGTAGGCCAAGAGAAGAAATTTAGACCGGTTATTGGGAAGTTCAGCGGCCTTCGACTAATTGACTTCGCCGCCTCCAAGAACATAATGGTGCCATGGGGTTCGTCGAGAGGAATCGACGTAACGGCTGGTTCGACGAGGAGTGTCAGACGATTCTAGACGAGAAGAATGTAACGCGGGTATTGATGCTGCAGCAAGGGACCCGTCAAAACGTGATGCGATATAAACTGAAGTAAAGACAGCAGATTCATCTGTTCCGGGACAAAAAGAGCCACCTGGAAGAGATGGAGTGTGAGAAAGTGGAGCAGCTGTATCGCTTCCAAGGAACACGTAAGTGCAATAAGAAACTGAACGCATTTCGCGCCGGCTTTGTGCCGCGAGCCGAAACGTGCCGGGATAAGGATGGAGGAATCTTGACGGATGAACGTAAGGTGATCGACAGGTGGAAGCAGCACTACAATGAACACCTGAATGGCGCAGAGGCAGAGGACCAAGATGGCAGGAGGAACGACTTCGTCAGCACAGCGGATGAGGGAGATATTCCGACCCCTACGGTAGGTGAAGTTAAGAATGCCATCAAGCAGCTCAAGAACAACAAATCAGCTGGAAAAATATGGCATCGCAGCGGAGCTTATCAAACTTGGCTCGGATAGGTTGGTTTCCTGTCTGCATCAGCTGATGGTCAGGATCTGGGATACAGAACAGCTACCGGAAGAGAGGAAGAAGGGAGTAATATGCTCATTATACAAGAAGGCCAACAAGTTGGAATGTGAGAACTATCGAGCGATCACGATTCTCAACGCAGCCTACAAAGTGCTCTCCCAGATCGTCTTTCGCCGTCTCTCGCTGCTAGCAGGGAGGTTTGTCGGAAGTTGTCAAGCCGGTTTTGTGGGTGGGCGATCGACAACGGACCAAATCTTCACGCTCCGGCAGATCCTCTAAAAGTGTCGCGAATATCAAGTCCCCACGCACCCCCTATTCATCGTTTTCAAGGCCGCCTACGATACTATCGACCGTGTAGAGCTATGGAAAATCATGGACAAAAATGGTTTCCCTGCGAAACTATAAAGACCGATCAAGGCCACGATGGATGGTGTACAGTGCTGTGTGAAAATTTCGGGTGCGTTATCAAGCCCGTTTGGAACACGCAAAGGACTTCGACAAGACGACGGTCTTTCCTGCCTCTTGTTCAACATTGCGCTTGAAGGTGTGATGAAACGTGCGGCTTTTAACATACGGGGCACGATCTTCAATAAATCTAGCCAGTTCATCTGCTTCGCTGACGACGTGGACCTTGTCGGAGGATGTTCCAGGTGGTTACTGAACAGTATACCAAACTGAAACGTGAAGCAAAAAAGGTTGGATTGAAAGTGAATACGTCAAAGACCAAGTATCTGCTAGCAGGAGGAACCGAGCGCGATAGGGCTCGCATTAGGGTGCCAGCCAAAATGGTCGTCTCGAATTTCAAAAAAAACCTATACAAAATGTTCCCCTGCTCGAAAAAACACCCTGTGCAAAATTTCAGCTCAATCGGACTTAAAATGGGGTGGCGCAAAGCGATTGAAGTTTGGCTTTTTTTAAAGGAGGGGGTACGTGAAATTTCGGTTTTCGAAAAAAATTTTTTTTGATGCCAAATGACTTAAAAACGCATGAAACGTCGAGAATTGCTAAAAAACCACTAAATAATAAGTATAAATAAATGAATTATGATATCGTAATAAACCATTCCTTACCAAAATATAGCACATTGAAACATTATAAACAAAAGTCTCTGAGTACACTGTAAACTTCAATATGAGATCATACAAATTCAACTCGAGCGTTCAAATTTGTGAAGTTGGTTCGAATTGGTTCTTAGGTATAACACGTAGAAACGTGTTACATTACTTTTACAATCAGTCTTCGATCGAAAGTATAACAGAAAGGCTATGTATAAAACACGACCGAAAGGTTGATGTAGAGCTACTAAATGCTGTTTATTGTACTACTTTCATCGTTGCTTCCGAGAGTGATTACATATGGTAAGTTCGAAACAAACTCATCCTTTTCAGTCATTCTCAGGATAACCCTGTTACAGTACGAGCTAGATTTTGGCAACACGCTCCTGGGAATATCAAACCATTATGCACTTGCTGCTTCAAGTTTTTTCAGAGTCAGGAAGATGAGTTTTCCTCCTTCAAAAACTTCTGTTGAACTTCGATTTAGAACATAGAACACAACATAGCACGTCAGAAACTTTTAAAACTAAACAAACTAAACATCGTGATCTATATTCGGCCAATTCTATCGAATAACATTTATTGGTTCGTTCCAACTACCAAAAATTGATTTCCAATTAAGTTATCACAAAAATATGTGCCAAAAAAACATTCAATTTCAGTAGTTCACACGAGAACCCGGCCAAACGTTTCGACCATTAGACTCCAATGGATTTCTTCTTCGACATCCCTAACAGGCCTCTCTTCAGTAGCGTCGTTCACTTGACCCGCATTATTGAAAGGCACCGGCAGCAAATGACGCAAGGTTAATTCGTCTATTTGAGGATGGTCAGTTCAGTTCCCATTTCACTACACACTCGCGTTTCATCTCTTCATACAAATCCCCACTTGAGAAAGCGTTCTTCGAGCAAACACACGGGTACCTACACTGACGCGGTTTGGCGCGGCGGACGGCTCAAATAGAGTACCAGCAGTCGCGACTACTCAGCCACAAAAATCGTTCTGAATTGTTCTCTTTCTTCTACTGTATATAGTTCATTATTACCATCGCGTCGCTCTATACGCTACGGTTTATAGTGCTACACAGTCCAGTGGATTCTAGCAGTGCGGAGTGATAAATCCTACCGACCACTGGCTCGGTTAGGTTCGGATAGATCCACTGAGATACCACTTCGATCGATTTTTTTAATTGTTTATCACTCAACCACACAAAACTGAACCAGTTGAAAATCGAGTTCCATTTTAGAAGTAAGCCCCCACTCGCTAGATATCAATGTCTATACATTAACATCAGGACCGGGAGATGCATCGTCTTTACTAAAAGATATCGTGCCGTGATACAGCTTCCTCCTGCTCTAACTAACAAGGTACTCGTGGAGTGATAAATGAGCTTCACGATATGCGCCGATCAGACTACGTCATGCCGGCAGCTGATGGATTCATCATGATGCACAGTGACTGGTTGGATACCTTCCAATCACGCTGAGGCTGCACCATTCAGTATGAGTAGAATATTCTCCAAGCACTCTGCGGTGTTATCCATAATTACTTTCTACTGGAAAATATTGTACGACCCGAATGTGCTATACATTAGCAGCTGTATCGACTTACAGACATTGAAGAATAGTTAGCATGGTCGAATTTAACTTTTAGTTATCTTTAGTTAAGAAAAAAAATTCATAAAACCCGCCGTATTGGGTGACTGTTCAGTTTTCATACTTATGTGTTTTGTTTCGGTTGGCCAATGCTGTATCTTGCAGATTAGGACCCTAATTGGGTTATATTCAAAAAATATTATACAATCAACAAAATTAATGTGTAAAAACTCAAAAAAATCTATCTTGCTAGAAATTTCATGCAAACTTGCTCAAACTTCGGTCTCTTTACAGGAAATATGCTTTTGTATTAAGTAAGAAGGTTCTACTAACCAAACCTAGAGTATTCCAGGGCAAAAGTTCGCGATGGTCTTTTTGGAAATGCGAGAAAGAAATGGGCCAGTTGACGTTTATCTTTGAGAACTTCTTTGTACTTTACACGAATTGAAATATTTTGAACTATTTCTTTATTTTTGTAATAGTTATGTTGCGAAAATATTTACCCCGCTTTAACGTAAATCTTCATCAACAGCTGTCTCGCATCAATTTTTTATAGCACTAACTCACACATTTGTTGAAATTTTAATGATCTCTTCGCTTCAAAGTGCTACGTTGTTATTAAACGAGAAACTGAGTGTAAATAATGTTCTTTGCACCGGCTTGAACTAAATATTAAAATACTGTTTGCTGATTCAAAATGATTGAGTTTTGAGCTCTACCAATTAAACGCTGTTGGTAGTTTATTCACAACCTAGGAACCACAAATTAGCTTATGAAATCGCACACATTTGACAGTGAGTTGAACGTTGACAGTAGAATGTACGCAAATCCTTCCAATAGAAAAAAAAGTTATCACTCAACAAAACGTTATTCCAAGGATTTGTCGCTAGCTATCAAGGCTGCTCTTTGCTACATGCATGAAATATTATTTTTAGCAAACGCAACAACTCGAGTTCCATGTCTCGGACCAATTCATGCGAATTCTCCAGCTTTAACCTTGGCGTGTCGCTTGAATAAAAGTGACTTTTGAGTTTGACTTTTGTTTTTATATAATTTATCTACTGGTAAGTCCTGTTGGTCGTGGTGAGATCGGAATTTTCGTCCACTCTAATCAATGCAGAAAAAAAACAATCGTTCGTGAGATCGGTCCCGCGAGCAGCGACTTCGTTTTATAAATAGCCGTCAATGATCTTGGTTTAGCACGAGAAAAATAAACTTTCGTGCGGAAAAAAGCACTGTAGTATAGAAAGAAATACACAGCACGCCGTTATTCGTCAATCTACCGTACAAATAAACCGATTTTCCGACACAAACACAAAAAATAATCTTAGCTTTTCACTGCCGTGGTTTGAATTACTGCCGAACTCATAAATCACAACTTCTGCTTCTCGCACTCGAAGTTGTGCATAGTAAACGGGAACCAGCGGTCAAGGATTTTCACCTCAATCTGGAACACCAGTGGCCACTCACTAGGTCTATAGAGGCGCTTTTAGCTGAGCACGATTTTAAGCAAACCAACGCTGCTGCTTCCAATGAGGCAATCTTCGAACTTATTCCATTACAGAACTGAACTTCACCAATGAAACAATAATGCACAGGTGGGCAGAACAAAACTAGTTGATAAAAGCAAATTTTTATCCATATTTCACGTCGCTGTCGCGCGAACCGGACCCGTCTTAGTGCCTAGAGTGTTCCGATACAGATGGAAAAGTCTCTCACCGAATCATCCCAACGCATAACGCACCAATCAACAATTTCCTGCACGCCACAGTACCAACACAGATGAGCACGTGTTTGGATAAAAACAACAATTTCCAACACATGCTCCTGATGAGGAAAACGTGCAGTTGTAGGAAACACAGTGGGAGCGAAAACACCATAAAGCACTCAGGGCACTGGCGACAAACGAAAGTGAGAACTTTAAGACAGAGAGAGAGGGAATCCGCTTTTCCTATTGATGTGTTTGTTCGGGTGACACTAGACTAGCGCTAGCTCGCGTTCCAACGTTTGAACGTCAACCCCCAGCCTTATCACACAAACAATTTGATTCTCACACCTGAGATGAAAGATTTTTCCACCATGCACTTGTTCATTAATGCAACTCTTCATCAAGGCTACATGCCTGATTGCACTTGTTTTCACATTCTGGTTCACATAATCCATCGCTTGTACACTCTTTAAACAACTTTGTAAGCAACCCGTCAATCTTTCATTTCTTACCGATTTTCACTGGCGTGAACTTCGAAACGACTTCATTCCGTGTGCCTCTCAACGTACCAAAGCCGTTTTTCACGTTTCCGTTCTGTAACTGTTACGCCCAAGTTCGTGCGGGGTTTAATGTTCTAAAATGAACTCGACTAAGCGGACACGGACAGCCACGATGTCCCTGAAATCTGCACGGTACGGCTTACAGCCTGGAACGCAGCTCGACGGTGCCGATAATGAATCTACTCTTCCTGACTGATATGCGATACTGCCTGGCTGACAACCCGTAAGAGAGAACCAGTATGATAAAACAGGCCCACAGATCGATGTAATATTTTTCCAGGTTATCCAGCATGGGGCATGCGCAGATGGACAAACACTGTTTCAGGGTCGAAAATGCTATCTTTCGGTGCATTGTGCATGATCTTCGACAATAGAGAACATTGGGTTTAGTAAGAACATTCAAATGACCACAAATTGCATTGATTTTTTGACGTAGAACTACGTTTTTCTTTAGCCTACCACATAGGGATGTAAATAGGAAAACTATTACCGAAAAGGGGACGAAATATGTCCCTTTTTGAATGCTTATAAATCGGTTTGTTTACAACCGATTTCCTTCATTTTTGCAGCAATTGTTTGGAAAATTATACACCCAAATGTAGAAAATTGTTGATTGATTATGCAAACTATTGTACTATTGATAATTGTCAAGCCTTGCTTAAAAGAAAATTACGTCCTCTGATTGGTCGTTATATGATTGTTTCCCAAGCACGGTCGACAGAATCATATACCTTGCAATTGCAAACATGCTATTTGTCCTATATAAGAGCCTGTTTCAGCCGAAGCCGCTCATAATTGTTCTGGACAGCGACGTTGTCCACGTTGTCAACAGCAGTCGTCCTTCCTTAGCAGCAGCACTAGCCCTGTGGTTGGTCACCACGTCTCAGAAGCAGCGCGGTTCTTCTCAGCATGCCTCGCCAGACTGCCATTATTCCCCCGTGTTAGGGCAGCATGAAGATCGTCATCACCAAATCCAATTTTGAACAGCAAAATGCCTTTTTTCAAGGCAAATAAACAAGTCATTGAAAGTTAATAATTTTTGACAACGTGAGCAAGCATTTTGTATGGATTCTAGCAGTTACATCTGTCGCGGCCGTCTAATTTACAGAAGGTGAAATAGCTTCCACAGTGCATGTTGTCCGTGTATCCTAACTCCCCCACTGTTGGAGCACAAAGATTGCGATCAGCAACCGATTTTGAACAGCAAAATGCCTTTTTTCAAGGCAAATAAACAAGTAATTGAAGGGTGAAAATTTCCTACATCAACACAAGCAAACATTCTTCGCGGGATCCTATCAATCAAATTCTGTTGTAGTTTATTTAGTTAATACACCCACTGTTGGGACAGCACAAAGGCGGCGATCAACATAACCGATTTTAAATATCAAACTGCCCTGTTAGAACGCATTCACAAAGGCAGTTAGTTCGAATATGCAGTACTGATATAAAGTAGATAGAGTAGAGCATGAACAGAATTGCGTCGTCTCTCAACTGCCAAGTTGCAACATGATGCAACACGCAACAACGAGCAAACGAAATCGCTTGATGTTACAAACCGCAATAAAATACGGGTTAAAACCGTTGCGTGTGTGAGAGCACCATCGGTGTTTATTCGCTGGAAACAAATATCAAATGCGAATTGTGGAATAAATCGTCTAAAGAATATAAGTGAATTAGACAACTGAACAGAAAGGTGTGGCCTATTACGTAGCACCCTTCGGCTATAAAAGAGTGTTTCTGGGAAAACTAGCTACATTCATTAGTCGGAAGGTGAACTGGATGGACCGTCCACAACGTTGACAGCAGTAGCAGTAGATATCAGCACTCAGCAGTTGAGCAGTAACAGACCAAAGCAGCGGGTCGCGCCTGTGGCTGCCTTCAAATTAAACACTTGCCCTGTGGTTGGTCACTCACCACGTCTCAGAAGCAGCGCGGTTCTTCTCAGTGTGTGTTAGGGGTGGGCGAAACGGCTCTTTTGCAAGTGCGGCTCTGAACCGACTCATATGAACGGCTCTTGGTTCAAAATGATTCACTAGCGTTGGCAATTCGTGTTGTCTCGGTAAATTTAGGGTTCGCGCGAACCAAGCAGTTTTGGTGCGCTCAAAGAACCGTGGTTCTTTTTCGTGAGCCGTTCGTTCTTTCGCTTTTTTTTAAGAACCGGTTCTTATGAACGGCTCGTGAGCCGTTCGCCCATCCCTAGTGTATGTCGCCAGACTACCATTATTCCCCCACTGTTGGGGCAACATGAAGATTGCCATCAGGAATTTCAATTTCGGAAATCAAAATGCCTTTTTCAAGGCAAATAAAAAAGTCATTGAAAGTTAATAATTTTTGTCAACGCAAACAAGCATTCTGTGTTGCATTCTAGCAATTTAAATCTGTCGCACCCGTCTAATTTACTGAATGTGAAATAGCTTCCACAGTGCATGTTGTCCGTGTATCTTAATTCCCCCACTGTTAGGGCAGCTCGAAGATTGTGATCAGCAAACGATTTTGAACCGCAAAATGCTTTTTTCAAGGCAAATAAACAAATAATTGAAGGTTAATAATTTTCTGACATTAACACAAGCAGACATTCTGTGCGGGATGCAATCAAATTCTGTTGTAGTTGTCTAATTTTTACTTTATTTAGTAAACCCTCCACTGTAGGGGCAGCGCAAAGGCTGCGATCAGCATGACCGACTTCGAATAACAAACTGCCCTGTTAGAACGCATTCACAAAGACAGTTAGTTCGACTATTCAGAGCTAACATGAAGTCGATTCAATCAATCAGCATTAACAGAATTTCGTCGTCTCCCAGCTGCCAAGTTGCAACATGATGCAACACGCAACAGCGAGCAAACGAAATCGCTTGATGCTACAAACCGCAATAAGATACGGGTTAAAACCGTTGCGTGTGTGAGAGCACCATCGGTGTTTATTCGCTGGAAACAAATATCGAATGCGAATTGTGGAATAATTCGTCTAAAATATATTAGAGAATTGGACAACTAAACAGAAAGGCGTGGCCTATTACGTAGCACCCTTCGGCTATAAAAGAGTGTTTCTGGGAAAACTAGCTACATTCATTAGTCGGAAGGTGAACTGGATGGACCGTCCACAACGTTGACAGCAGTAGCAGCAGATATCGGCACTCAGCAGTTGCAGTAACAGACCATAGCAACGGGTCGCGCCTGTGGCTGCCTTCAAATTAAGCACTTGCCCTGTGGTTGGTCACCATATCTCAGGAGCAGCGCGGTTCTTCTCGCTTCTCAACGTGTGTCGTCAGACTGCCGTTGCCATCAGCAAATCCAATTTTGAGCAGAAAAATGCTTTTCCAAGGCAAATAAACAAATATTTGAAGGTTAATAATTTTTTGACAACTCAAGCGAGCAATCTGTGCTGGATAGTAGCAATTTAAATCTGTAGCAGCCGTCTAATTTACAGAATGTGGAACAGCTTTTACAGCTCATGTTTTCAGTGTCTTTATTACCCCACTGTTGAGGCAGCATAAAGCAAGCATTAGTAGACTTTGACTCATTAATGAAACACCTACAACAATGCATTTGTTAATAGTATGTGTAGTTCTACGTCAGTTATGCGGTCGTGTCTTGGATACAACCTCCTACTTTTTTAATCCAATTGCTTAGCTGAAATAACCCTCTGTACATAGTAGGTAGAAAAAGAATTATTGTTTGTTTGAAATTCCAGGATTGATAACTTGTTCTTTCTTCCGATCTTGCTTAGGGGCCATCCACATTCCACGTAGACAGCTTTGGGGGAGATCTGCCAAATGTCCACGGTCCATATAATTTTTTTAGAATTTATATGGCCAGTTGTCAACGGAGGGGGAGGGGTGGGGGGTAAAAATTGGTAAAAATCTGCCGCTTATGTACGAATTACAAGGTAAGTTGGCAGCGCTTATAATTTTTTAAGAAGTGCCTAGCACGATAGAATTCTCATAAACACTCACCAAAAATTTGAACCAAACAAACTCGGTTCATGGCAGCTTGTCTCCAGGTTTTTGGGCGTCCCACATTTTCAAGATCTTGCTCCACTTGGTTCAACCACTTAGCTCATCGCGCGCCTCTACGTCTTTAACATGCCGGATTCGAAACGAACACTATTTTTCCGGGATTGTTGTTCGGCATTCCTACAATATGCCTCACCTATTGTACCTTTCCAGCTTGTGCGACTTTCTGGATGTTGGGCTCGCGCCGTAAAGTTGTACCAGCTTGTGATTCTTTCTTGGCCTCTATTCGCCTTTTCTCACATACTCCTCCCATTTGCAAGTCCTCCTCGAGCATTGTCCATGTTTCGTGCCCGTAGAGGACTTACCGGTCTTACAAGCGTCATGTACATGGTGTACTTGGCATGGGTGCGAAGTTTACCAGACCTCAAGTCTTATGGAGTCCGTAGTAGGCACGACTTCCATCTACGATACGTTTGCGGATTCTCTGCTACAGTTGTTGTCTTACGTGACCAATGATCCGAGGTACACAAATTTGTCTGCCACCTGCCAACCTTTTCTGCTCCAGCAACCGCCTGGAACTGGATGAATTTATTGAAGATCGGCTGTACCTTTAATGATACCTTCAAGCGAAATATTTAACAGAAGGCATGAAAGACCGTCGGCTTGTTTAAGTCTCTTGCGAGTTCCAAAGGGACTTGATAACGCACCCGAAATCTTCACACAGCACTGCATACCATCCATCGTGACGATGATCAGTCTTGTAAGTTTTACAGGGAAACCATTTTTAGAGCTCTACACAGTCGATAGTATCGTAAGCGGCCTTGAAATCGATGAAAAGGTTGTGCGTAAGAATTTGATATTCGATACCATCTTTTCCAGTTGATTTGTTGTTCTTGAGCTGCTTGATAGCATCCTTAACTTCACTGATTAGTTAGGAGGCGCTATGTCTTCCTCGCCCACTGTGCTGATAAAGTCGTTCCTTCTGGCATCTTGGTTCCCTGTCTCTGCCCTTTTCAGGTGTTCATTCTAATGCTGTTCCCACCTGTTGATCACCTCAGGTTAACCCTTCAAGATTCCCCCATATTTATCCCGACACATTCCGACTACCTTGCGGAAAGAATACAGGTACTTACACAAAACTAAGGAACTTTACAATTCCATGATCCAAGTTTCCATACATTAGTCCGTTTTCGTTGCGTGGATCTTTGCCGATTGTTCCGTATTTATATTATTAGCTCGATTTTTACGATTTTTTGTCTCGCTGGAGGACCATGGTGACAGCCCTGTTTAGACTCCCACGCTTGCACCAGGACGTTGATCAGCCGCCTCTAACATGGAAAACAGACGCTGTTTTGAGCCGCACCATCTTCATTAACAGACGCTCGGGAGAAGCACTTAATTCGCGATTTGATTCATTTTACTAGAGCTGCTAGTTATTTTTCTTTCCAGTGCTTTGTTACCTTTGAAGGTGATGACAGATTCCGTTGCGTCACAGGACTAATTAAGAAACGCAGCTCAGAAATAACACTTCTGGGGAACTGCTCTGTTAATTCAGTTTTAAAGCTCTATTAGCAGGGGCGGATTAACGCGAGAGCGAATCAGGTGGTCGCCTGATCGTCAATCATCCAAAAAGCGTCAAAAGAGTGAGCGAAACATTAAAAAAAAACTCGAATCTAAATAACAATTTAGTTGACTATCTCTTTTAGACTTCTATTTCTCAAAATTTTAGAGAGAGTAAAAAATTGTAAGATAATATCGGACTTGGACTTGGACGGAAAAATACTCAGGCATACGTAAACGAATGAGAAACAGTTTATCGAAAAAAAGATTCTAATGATTGCACGTCTTGATTGGTAATGACTGAAATTTCTCTCCATGAGCGCTTGTCGATTTCTGAAAGTCTACTTAGTTGTGCCCACGGCGACATCCATTACGTACGTCATGCGAAAATTGATCAGATTTTACTACCCCTACCCCCTACCCCCCCATTGTCACACATTGACGACCCCCCCCCCAGGAGAAGTACATCACATCACAGCAATTCCCCTCCCCAATTAAAAAATTGAACCGTGAGTGTCCTAATGCGCCAAAGTGCCTGCCAGTAGGTCCCGAGTTTGGTTACTGACCTAACAAGTCAGTCGTTGTAAGTTCAAACCCGGCTCGGAAGAAACTGTTAATGTAAGGTGGATGGCGTGGCGCTAGCCCCGCAATTGTCCTGTACCCTAATAAAGTTGGCTGCGAAGTTTGTATCGAATAAACAGATGGTCAAATTGCGAAACGGAGTGCTTTACCTAATGCTCCAAAACAGAGCTCCGCTTGCTTTAATCGGATAAGTTTCAGTAGCCTTAGAAATGTCAAATGAAGCTTCTTCATACCCATGTCATTTTATGCATCAACTCGAGTTCGTCCGGGTCAAACCGATTTGGGGAATCAGAACTTTCGGCCGATGCCTTGAACCAACCAGCTTCAAAGAATTTTCCTTGCTATTATTGTGTTATTATGGATGCCACCTACTTTGCGTCCAATCGTGAACGATACGATAAGTAATTCTCTAACACTCTCAAACGGCTTTGCATTGATCGCTGAATCCAATCGAATCCAGCTTCCTTACAAAACCAAGGGTCGTCTAGTGTTTCTCAAGTATACTCAGTGCTAGTTGACTTGCATGACCCATACGACGGTGGCACAACTAACTTATCTCGGCTACCATGGCTTGCCTAAAAGAAAGGACATGCAAAGTCAGCACATATTGCCTCGTAGGTACGTCACACCGGTCAGTTCTTTCTTGAACTCCGCTCAATCTTGGCCATCGCGAGCAGTGAATAGTAGATCATCTGGTGTTGTGAAATTTTCTTTACCGAGAGCAAGTCTTCCCGAAGATAGTCCGTTATTATTCATACCTTTAATCAATCTATCGTACTTTCCGATCAGTGTCTCATCAGTGTGATAGTGAAAGCATCTTTCTGTGTCTAGACAGAACTGGGTCTTCCTGGTTTCAGATTTTTTTTCTGGTCACCATTTACCATGAAAGCTACTGCTTTCCTATCGACTGCCGTTATTGCTAGAGCTGATAAATATCATTTTCACTACCGGAATTTTGTGAAAATTACAGCCAACCTTTTTCAATTATCTTTTCCAGTGAACGCACCGCCCTTTCAAACATACTACAATTTCATCCTTTGAACGAGCTGTCACACTCCGATGAAATAATTCACGCGCATCGTTTACGGTCACGCAATAAAATCTTTGGAAAATCCTACCGAATGATATTCAATGTTTCTTTGGTAAAACGAAAATGACGTAATCAACGTGACGCTTGCTGTCGTTATCACAATGAAACGCTAAATTTTCTTTTGTGGCAGCATTTTTCTTACCCATCACTAGTCGTGTAATGTTACTGTACAGTAAAGATGATTTAAAACCCGAAGCCCGGACCCGACCCGTACCCGTCGGGTTCGGGTTTGAAAATTTTTAAATCTGTCGGGTACGGGTCGGGTTCGGGTTTGGTAGTACTGACGTTTATGGTGGATGTTTTTCACTGTCAAGCAAAAGCGCTGAAATTTTCAGACCTGTCTATAGCAGCAGGCCCGTAGCTACCGGGGGGCTAGGGGGGCTTAGCCCCCCCCACGCGTTTGCATTGCCCCACCACGCAATTTTCTCATACATTTGATTGATACTAGGCAAAAAAAAAACAAAAGAAAAATCTTAAATATAAGCAATAAGCATTATTTAATATGGCCCAGCTGGTCTCGAGGTACGATGCTGGCCTAACAAGCCAGTCGTCGTAGGTTCGAGTCTCGGCTCGGGAGAGACTGTTAGTGTCAGTGGGATCGTAGCGCTAGCCGCGCAATTGTCCCGTACACTTAACAGTTGGCTGCGAAGTCTGTGTATAATAAACAGTAGGTCGAGTTCCGATACGGAATGTAGCACCAAGGCTTTGCTTTGCTTTGCTTTTAAGCATTATTTAATAGTTTCCAGTTTTCTTACGGATATCAACCAATTTTTTTTTTGTTAATAGTAGTTCATTAATTCTCAAAAGAACCTTGTTTAAGTCCGAACAATCAAAACGGTCGAGCTCGTATGCCAAAAAAATTACATTATTCAATCTTTTGGTGAGCCCGCCTGATTCGCGGTGATGTTGAAATTGACGATCCGCATACTTTCTTTGGTATGTCCGGTCCAGCGTCTGAGAGTGAAAATGTCAGTTTTTTTAAAATGTGTCATTTTAATGAACGATAAAAATGCAAAACAAGTTTTGCTGCAAAATTTGGCCAGATTTTCCAGAAGTTTTTATTTTCCCCTTTTTGATTTCTTGGATTGAACAAATCGTGTCCAAAAAATGACACACAAGACTAGTTTTTTCAAATATAAATTTTCAGCCAGTATCCAAAGTCCCTGCAGTGTGCTTCTTGTGATTCATGTTTATGTTCAGTTCAATTTATTTTGGCCGAACTTTTCCACACCTCGGAAGCACAACCCAGTCCTTTAGCTGGCCCGGACAACTATGTTCCAGTTCGTTCCGAAATAAAACCGGACATAAACATTGATCAAGCAATGCCAAGCGTAAAATTTAGAATTCAGGCTGACGGTTGAATCGCTTCATTCTCTCAGTGTTTCTGCGCGAATCTCTCAGTATCGTCGATTTTGAATGAGGCGACTCTCGAAGATGAGTTTCTAACGCTGTGATTCCTTCGAAGCGCCTCTAACGCTTATTTGAAAATAGATGAGCTTATGAATCTTTTGGTGCTAAAAATATCGAAATTGGAGGAAAACTGTAAAACATATAAGAATTTAAATTTGTAAGTACCCGACAACTCCGTTGGACGTGTAAAGATACTTTTTGTCGAGCACAAACGGTTTTAAACTGCTTTCTCTCCAAAAAAAACGTTTAATTGAAAAAATTCTCTTACAACGCGTAGCAATTTTTCTGACTTCTTGTTTCTTTAAGGTTTATATGTTTCCAATAAACTAGAATTCATTCCGAGTTCATTAGTACTTAAAGGTTGAAAATCTGTCGAAGAACCATCGCAATATGAATTAATTAAATATGGATGTTGTTTTTGGCAGTTTTTTGACGTAGAATACGTCTTACGGCAACATATACAGGGACCCAACTTCAATACAGGGATCCAATTTCAAAACCGAAAACATAGAGAGCGTCACGAAAATTGTCCAATTTCAAATGTTTTAAACTCAGTCAGTTTTCAACCGATTTCTGTCATTTTTGCAGCAATCGATTGCAAAATCATTTAAGCACCCGTCCAAATGCAGAAAATTATAATCTGATTGTTCGAACTATTGTACTATTGAAAATTGTTGAGCATTGTCGAAACGCAAATGTCGACTTTTGGTTGGTCGCTTGCTGCCTTTCCCTAAAAAGGACGACAGAATGGAGTACTTAGTTAGCCGGGAATGCACTCTTTGGGATATATAAGAGACTGTTTCTCCTCAAGCAAATCAGTTTACTAGCAGCGGGCAGCAGCACCGGACAGAAGCAGTGATGGCAGTGCAGTGGGCAAAGGCGGCGTGGAGCAGCAGCGGGTAACAGCGACGGTGGTTCCTACCTCTTTCAGTTCGGCTTCTCTTCGATCTGAGTTGGACCTCACCAGCGGTAATCCAATTCAGATATCGTTGGGTGAATACAACCCGAAACTGGAAGGGACTAGCACCGCCAGTTG
This sequence comes from Wyeomyia smithii, assembly GCF_029784165.1. Classification (NCBI taxonomy): domain Eukaryota; kingdom Metazoa; phylum Arthropoda; class Insecta; order Diptera; family Culicidae; genus Wyeomyia; species Wyeomyia smithii. The sequence continues at coordinate 95,543,680 of NC_073696.1, forward strand.
GTTTGAGAAGCCACTTTGTTATTTGAACTGTTATACTATAGATGGGGAATGCACTATTGGCCCTCGTCTATAATCTCTTCGTAGCCACTGCCCGAATTAAGGTATCTCAGTGCAACTTGATACAAAAGACAGCCTCAAAACAATTCAATTTCATTCTTGTTTTGAATACGGCAGCAAGTGAAACCGCATAGCTGCACATAACTTCTGCTGTTGTTCATTGTCGTTACCGGTACCGGCTATAGAAGTAAACGTCATCTGGAGCAGAGAGACCATTAAATTAATTAACCCCAATTGAGTATATTCCCAAACCTATTCCAAGAAATACATTGACATAAGACAGGCTGTCGTATTCTACGTTAATTCTGCGGTCGTGTCTTATAAACGACCTCTTTAACTGTTCTCTTGTTGGGTACAATTTTCTTTGCACACCATAGCAGAACGCAATGAAACTTTGTGGGTGTGTAGGTCTTATTAAACTAAGGGACCATACACATACCACGTGGACAGCTTGGGGGGGGGGATTGTGTAATGTCCACGGTCCTTACAAAAAATAAGAATTTATTAGGGCATTTGTCTACGAGGGGGGTGGGGGGTTGGTTTAAAATCGTCAAAAATCTGTCCACGTGGTATGTGGATGGCCCCTAAGCAACTTTGCAACTTTTATCTGGACTAACATTTGAAAAGGTTTGAAGTATCTTCAAACCTCTTAGGAACTCTTAAGGAACCATTCAAATATTACATAACGCAGAACTCGGCAATTTTCAATACCCGCCCACCCCCACGTAACGCAATTTTACATGTTTGCCACACGCAGGGTAACGCTTCGCTGAATACCCCCCACCCCTGAGTGCGTTATGTATTATATGAATGATCCCTAAATAATGACGAGAGATAGAAAATGGTTGTCAATGGATAACTTCTAACATCATAAATTACGTAACGCAAAAACCCGATTGTCGGACCAAACTTTAACTCTAGGCCTTTACCCCTCCCCCCTATGAGCGTTATGTAATTTATGGATGCCGCCTAGAAAATTATCTTAACTTTCATTTAAAAATTGAATTTCAGACCCTACACTGAAAAAATATAATTTAAAAAACAGAGTGATTTTAAAATACCGGTTATTTCAGATTTTTTTCAAATGAAGGTTTTTAGATAGACAACTAATTTGCCTAAAACTCTTCAGAACAAACCACAGTGGGAACTCTTAATGAAAAAAAGTTTTTCTAATAAAAACTGTACCCAACAGCAAAAAACTGCATAAAACATACTCAAATACTGGGGCTTATTACGGATATCGGAAAAATGAACCAATTTTTCGTTAAGTTCTGACTATTTGAGTTGACAAAATTTTGCATGTCTCAATCATTTTGTCGAACCCCCTGTATTTACTTTCAACGACAATTGTTAGAGATAAAAAAATCAAATCTAATCTTGTGAATTATTTCCCGAAAAGTTATATACGGGAGGGTGAAATTCTGAATGCTCACGGTACTCCAGATTTTCGGATAAATGAAAAAAAACTCTTTCATCATTTCATTATCTTTATCTTCACAGTGCTTGCGGCTAATTTGCCTATGTATTGCATAGACTGTAAATGACATTAATTAATTGGCTTCTTTGAAGCTTTCATCTCAAACTCGTTTTTAGATATGCTGCCTTCACAATCAACACTTTTTTTCGAAACCTTAACCTTTGCTGTTCATTACTAATTTGTCATTCAATTTTGTATGGCACACAAATGAAATCATTCGCTTTACATCTGATGAGCTACGTTTAGCAAACTAAGGTTGCAGTAATATGAGTTGCGTGGGAATCATTTTTCAAACCAAAGAACAAATTACTCTACGACAAATTGTGCTAAGCGTACAGTCTCTCTCAGTGTACTGTTCAAAATATAATATATAATTGCATAGATTCGGCAATTGTTTATTCTACTTTGCTCTGACATACGATTATTTCGCAACAATTATATTCACATTAAACTCACATCTAGAAGCTTACGTCAAACATTACCTAATCAATAGTTCGCTAAGGAGCTATGCTAACTAAGGTGGTGTACGTTTCACAGAAGGTAATTAGCGCAAATCATAATTTGTGTTTCGCAAACGCCAGATAGAGAGAAAATATATAATCACAGGGCGCAGTAAAACAATGAATACTATCAACTTAACGCACTTTCAACATTTCGTAGTTGCCTATTGATGAATTACTAATGTGAGCATTGTATATTCAAATGATCTAGAGAAAATTAAAATTGAACGTATCCAACACATCCACCAGATTAATTTCCGGGGAGCAAAACTTTTTCTGCTGCTTTTTTCTGGCGTTCGATCTCAATTTTTAGTCTCTCGGCTCTTCTCGATACCCGTCGGAATACTGCTCACGACCACTCATTTTCAGCATCGCTTTACTATCTTCGTTGCCATCCAGGATTGATCGAGAACCCGCATCCTCCTGTTTACAATTAAAAAAAAAAGAAAAGCTGCTATGGTTTTCTATTGATCAAAACCAAATTAACGGAATACCTACCGAATCGGTTTCCTTTACTGGCTTAACGCCGACGCCCCATACCTCAACATTTCGGACGGTAAATTTCTTAGTGGCACTCAGCTGGAAGTATCCTTTGTAGGTGGTACAAGATTCGGAAGATTCGCCGACACCATACTCGCTGTCCAGCCACAAACCCCAGTAGTCATGCTGACCTCCCATACCCTAGAGAAAACATCAAAGAAATCACGAACAATCAGTTTGTACAACCTACAACGAATGCACATTTATAGAATAAGAATTCAATCGATTCAATTACTTAAACTGATTGTTTTTGGTTAGGTAAGAATATAAAATCAGGAAATTAAAAACAATAATAAAAAAAACTGCGATCAAATAACAAGTTATTGGAAGGTGGTTAATGCTACTTTGCGACAATTTATATCAATTACTAAAATCGTTTCAAACGCTTTTGTTTTAGGAACGGTTAACATATTTGAACAAGCAGTTTTCAGTCAGCTAAGAATGTTTTCCATAAGAATACTTTGTAAGCCAGTCGTGAAAAAAGAAAAAAATCTAAGCGTGGTAACCTTCAATACTGGATATTAAAACTCTACAATTTCAAGAAAAGTGTAACGCTCATCCTTAACTTAACCCGAAACTACGGTGGTATTGTGTTCATCAATTACTCACCATGCCATTCGGCATCGTTTGTTGGTGCAAATTTAAATATTGATAGTGATCGTTGTAGCCAGTGGCTGGAAAGCAACGCATTTTGGGTCGCAACGTAAACAGAAAAGAGGTATCGTTTCCCACATAATTAGGACCCACTGCCCACGATTCCGTTGCATATCCGCCAAAAATATGTCCATTGCTATCCTCCACTATTACGACGGTAGGTCCTTGATCAAGAATGCGACCTAAAATACGAGCAAAATAGAATAAGCACGTGGAGAAGCAATCAAACAACAATGTTTGTACCAAGTAGCGTGGAAAAACTTTCTCCGTGTATTTGGGAGGAAAATAGAAAGCGCCACTTGTTCTGTTGTGCCGTTGGGAGATTTGCGTTGATAAAAAGCATCTGCGAGAGATCGGTGAAGGCGGGATAGTCCGGCATGTACTGCAAACCTTCGCAGAGCGGCAACATAGCATGCAGCACTACCTCTTGCTGGGGCACACTTTCCTTCTTTTTGCCCTTACCATCCTCCGAATCATCTTTCCGTTTGTCGTCAGAACTGTTTTTCACAATTCGATAGTTGTACAAGTGGGAAAACACGTGCTCCAGCATTTTGAGAAAGATGGGGTTTTTGCTGAGCCTGAAAACAAGCACAAAATTGATGATAAAACATGGGACCATTAAATGCAGGTTGCAGGATGCTTCGGTCGAATTTAGCTTTGTTTTGTTTTCAACCATCTTATTTTAAACCCATTTCAAGCACAACTGATGTAAACTGTGTTTCATTATAAGGCGCAATATTTCTTGTACAATTTTTAAATTGAAACTAAAGATAAACTTTTCAGTTCCATCAACCGCGTAAAATCAGAAAAATTACAGACGAAAAGTAAACATGAAAATTTACGTTCTCTACCTTCAAACTGTTCGCTTGTTTTCATTAGTGACTACTCTTACTCTTACCATCTTTCCGCGTCAGCTCGTGTGACTTTTTGTGTGCCTTGCTGCACTACATCGTAAACCAAACTTTCCGCCAACTTTTGTATGCATTCCTTCACAATGCGGAATCCACGTGACTCCCACGATTTGAATTCTGGTCCACCTTCAAGTCTTATTGCTCGCATATAGCTGCTAACGACTGCCTCCACGTACTGCAAGCAAATACAGTTCACTATTTAGATATTCTCTTTTCTTACTGTGTAAACACATCAACACATGCCTCCTTTATCAGTGGGTAAGCGATTTCTGTCGACTCTGACTCGGGAGTTTGACCCAGACTAGCGAGCAGTACGTTGATTCGTTCATCGCCTGTTCCTCGCACTGTGTATACATAAAGCTCCGCGAACCTTGGCAGCTCTACAAATCCAACACGAGTTCCCAGCGGGCCAAAAAGAAAATTGGTTATGTATTGGGCTAGCCTCGGGTCCATTTGTGATCCCCAAAATTTCTGCCAAAATTCAAAAACGATGATATGGTCTGATAGTATTATCGAATAACGTGAACTTACCATAAGATCTTCTTCTTTGCATTTGTCGGAGTTTTTACTTGCCATACGAAACGAGTTGGCCACTAACGGCAACTCGCTTTTTTCGAGCATTGGACATTTCTCCGCAAGTTTTGTGCTCGACGATGCTATGTTGCCCATAATAGCAGTTTGTTTTGCTGGTTACAGATCGTTGTCACACTGAAATACAAAAACAAAAATTACATTGATAATTCCACCACTTGACTTCAACTGTAAGTAATTGTCGGACTTTTGTCCTGAAAGAAGTTTTACTGAAACTCTTTAAAATGTAACTTTCTTCTCGACTCAATAAAAGTTTTTTTTATACAATATTTTATAGTTATTCATTAAAAATAATGTTATGTAAGATTTTTTGCTCTTTAACATGTAGGACATAATCGAGTTACAATGTGTAGCGAAAGTATCACATCATTAAAGGGTCACTCACTTTTATTAGAGATTACACAATCCGCAAAAAAGAGTTCAATCGATTGGTATTGGAACAACGCGCAATGCGTTAAGGCATAGGCAAAGCTCATTTTTCAATTCTTGCAAGCGGAGTATTCAGAGGTTCTACTTTTCTACTTTCACAGCTTCTTTTAAATGTGCAAACAGAGTCCTCCCAATGCAAATATTAGTTCAAAATGTCATAGGCGCGTCATCCATAAATTATGTCCACATACCACGTGGACAGATTTTGAACGATTTTTACTAAAAAAAAAAGTTGCCTTCGTAGCCGCAAGAGTCCGCTTTGATAAGCGGGAGGTCGTGGTTTCGAATCTTAGTAGAATCAGGCCATTTGGTTGTCAAAGGACTTTAACATGAGTTTATTCTCAGGCTCCCCACTACATACCCTTCCTTCAAGCTGAATTCAGTAGTATCCCTGCTGACTTTCATCCCAACAAAAATAAGTCCCTCTTATAATAAAACTGGTCTGAGTAACGTATAATAGTTCTCTTCAGGGAATTGTGATTTTGGCATGAACTTGGCTGGAGGAACGAGGTTCGATAATACTCCTTCCTCTTGACAAAAAAAAGTTCAACTTATAATAAAACTAACCAGAGGTAAAGCACTAAATGCCTCTTCAGGAAATTGTAATTGGCGATATTGGCACGGGGAACGAGGTTTCAATAAGACTCCTTCCTCTTGACATAACAAGCCCCTCTTAGAATAAACCTGGCCAGAGAGAAACGTTGGGTGAAGTCTCACTCCGGGGAATTATAATTTGGCGATATTGGTAGGATAGAAAGAGGCTCGGTATAAGGGTAAAATCTCACACACAAGCACAGATATAAATTAAAAAAGCGTATCATTCATTTCAATAGTGATACAGCCAATAATATGAAGTGCGGAATACAAAAAACACCTGGGCAATATCACAATAGACCAAATTTCTCTGGTCGCAGTGATGAGTCCAAACAGAGAAAAAAAATACCAGAATGTTTCATGTTTTAAATTGAAGGGTTTCGCTATTACGTTTCTTCGCTGGATTTTCACGCCGATCGGTTTAGTAGTTTTTAGGTGTATATAGAGCAGACTGACAGACAGGGAGATATTTGTGGTATTCAATATTTTGTGACAAATTGGAAAACTTTCATATCCTAAAAACTGGAAATCTGGAAGTCCCAGAAAGTCGGCCACATTACGCCATTGGACACCCATTAGAGTGAAACTTATGATAGAGGGAGGGTGTAACGAAAAACAAAAATGCTTAGGTGTCGTACGGAAACCTACATAACGCAAGAAGTGGGAGAGGAGTCGAGCCTGCGTTACTTATTGTTACAGAAATGTACTGTAATTGGTACTGTCACGTAGCTAATTCATAAAACCCTAAGACAAGACGTGACAGCTGGTCACCGTTACATTCAACCAATTTGAACCGGCTGCTGATTGGCTGAATCCGATAACGCAATCGTCACGTAGAAAATACAACGAGGTTACTTTTCACTGTAAAGCAGTGATGCTAGAGAGTCATAATTCAGTTATTATAATTGTTCATAAATAATGATGCAAAAGCATGCAAGGTACAAGATATTACCGAGTAACGTATTTCACTGTTACAACTTTAAAAATGCATTGATTAATCGTTTTGTACTATTTCGGTTGAAGTCCAAGAAACTTAGGAAGAAAAAATTTGGGTACCAAGAAACTTAGGAAGAAAAAATTAGAAGTATGCTTTATTGAACATAAAATAATAAATTCAAATTGAGGATTATTCGCCTATATATTGCAATTTTAATTTGTTTTGTTTTCATTGACCTGCAGAAGTTGTTAAAAATAATCATCCTGGCATCAACGGTATGGAACGTTCAAAAATATTTCGACGGGGATGACGGCCGTTACGAAAAGATAAATAAGAAGCCAGCTGCACGTCTTGTCTTAGCATAAAACTAAAATCAGGCAAAATAGGGGAAATCTAAGACAAGACGTGACAGCTGGCTTCTTATTTGTCTTTTCGTAACGGCCGTCATCCCCGTCGAAATTTTTTTGAACGTTCCATACCGTTGATGCCAGAATGATTATTTTTAACAACTTCTGCAGGTCAATGAAAATAAAACAAATTAAAATTGCAATATATAGGCGAATAATACTCAATTCTTATTTATTATTTTATGTTCAATAAAGCATACTTCTATTATCAAATTTTTTCTTCCTAAGTTTCTTGGTACCCAAATTTTTTCTTTCTAAGTTTCTTGGACTTCAACCGAAATAGTAATAAACGATTAATCAATGCATTTTTAAAGTTATAACAGTGAAATACATTACTCGGTAATATCATGTACCTTGCATACTTTTGCATCATTATTTATGAACAATTATAATAGCTAAATCATGACTCTCCAGCATCACTGCTTTACAGTGAAAAGTAACCTCGTTGTATTTTCTACGTGACGATTGCGTTATCGAATTCAGCCAATCAGCAGCCGGTTCAAATTGGTTGATTGTAACGGTGACCAGCTGTCACGTCTTGTCTTAGGGGGAAATGTCGTTTAGCGTTACGCTCGTTCAGGGGAGTGAGTCTGAATCTAGCTTTTTTTGCGAAATTCAGATGCAGTTGAAAAAAATCCCTAGCAAAGTAAATGACTTTATAGCTATAAGAGAACATTCTTGAACAGTCATGGATTTTTTGTCGAATAATCTCGCTGCTAAAAAAAGTTTTGCTATTACAGAAATGCAAACGGAAGCACAAAACATGACAGTAAGATACAATTCTCAGAAGCATGGTTTCCTTCCAGACAACTGTTTCAAGTAAATTCAAACAGCGAGTATCATTTAGCTCATGGAGAAAGAAGATTGTCAAAAACTTTAAAAACAAGCTTTACATTAAATTGGTCTAGGTTCATGAAAGTAAACATTTTGACGCAGAAATAAGAATGTCACAATAGGCCGTGCTCACACGTAATTGGTTTGTTGTACGCGAATGTGCGACATTGAAACTTTTAATCTATTTTAAATTTCTATCGTGACAGACAAGGTCGACACCCTCTCATAAAATATTTGCTCGCTTAAAGTTAGACGTAGTACTCGCCACCAAGATTGAATTGAGAGTGTTCAACACTGCGTGAAAGACGTAATGCTATGTAAAAACAATTAAACTGAAGAGGGACTGGATGCCGAAAAATGATAAAGAGAATGGTTTCACAGATAGATAAGATCAATTCCGAGTAGCTGCCGTCAAAATGAATCATTACTTCCTCCGTGATGAATTCTCACGTGCTAGCTCTGGTGTGCTGCTATAACATCGTCATATGTCCCGTTTTTGGTCTCTAATCTTATCAAAGCGGACAAATTGCTTATTATTCTGCAAATCTGATTCGAGTGCGAAGCAAAAGCGTTGGTGTATGAAGTATAACTACTTGCTTAACTGCGGGAATATCGACACTTGATTGAATTATATATACACACTAATTCGTGCTGAAGGAAATTATCATAATGGCACTATCAGTCCATCTTCGTTCACATTGCAAATTGTTAGACGTGTGGGACAACTACGGAACCAGCACAATAATCGTAATCACCCTGAAAATCTTTACCAATGCAGATTTCGACATAGGACTTGTTCTTTGATTTAATTTAACCCTCTCTCTACCATGGTTACCAGTGGTGGGCACTGTTGGCGTACCCCTGCACAACGCGCCGTCGTAGAACAACAACACAGTCGGAGCCGTGCGCATTTCCAAAGAAGTGACAGTGCTCGATGTCAGTACGGTGAGTCGGCAAAGTTGGTCTTTCCTTCTTCATCCAGCGAAACGAGCGAAAGCAATTATAACCTAAGTGATTAAAATAAGAATTAGAACTATATATACAGTACGGTTGGTTGTTCCTGTGAGTCATATTTTTTGGTAAAATTTACAGTCATACTCTTTGGTAAAAATTACTAGATATTGATTAATTAATAATTCATTAACTTGAACCTAAAATATAACAGGTTGTTGAAAGTGCGGTCAACCATATACCACATTCTGCGTGAGGAGTTAGGATTAAAGTTCTGCTACTTATATACTACGGTAACTAAATTAGAAGATACGTGAACATTATAAAAAACCCTAAATCTAACATTTTAGTACGGAAAAGCTTAAATTCTATTAGTACGGATAAATTTCGATGAGCTGGTGATAGAACTAAGCGGAACTAAACGTAAGTTGATTTTCTCTGTAAATTAGAAACTAAGAATTTAATATTAATAATTGCTAAATCCTGTATGTGTTCGTTACAGGAAAATAATAATCATTCTATTAAGTAAACGGTTCGTGTTTTATTGGGAGATTATTATTTCGGAAAATTTCCCTTTTTTGATCCCGTTGGTATAACCAACAAATTATTATTTTCGTTTATATACGAGAAATCCAGTCAAGTACGGTAATGTCGACTCGAAATTTGATGCTTAAACAAGCAAGTGACGAGAATGCCAGGTGTGCCGTGGAGGAGATACAGATGATATGGTGAGCTGTGATGTGTGCGAGAAATGGTATCACTTCGCGTGCGTTGGGGTAACGCAGGAAATTGAGCAACATCCCTGGAGCTGTACCAAATGCGAAGTTGCAACCGGTGTCCAAATGTCGAGCTCAAACGCCAATAAACCTTATTCGCAAACTAGTAGTCAACGCCAGAAGCAACAAGCAGCTGAAACCGAATCTTCAGCAGACCTCCAACAAAAGATATCAAAACAGGGCGGGACAGCGAGACCAGCTGCAATTGTTTCATCAGTCGGTGAAAAAAAGCAAGATAAATCACACAAACAGCAGCAACAGCGCAATCCTGTACCATCTCAGTCTGGTTCAATCTTCGATAAAAAGCCGCACAAGAAACCGGCATCGCTTGCATCTGGATCATCTTGCCGATCGACGCAGGCACTACTGAAGCTAAAGCTGCAGAAGCTGGAAGAAGAACAAGAACTCGAACGCCGACAGGCTGCAGAAAAATCTGCCAATGAGAAGGCATTCCTAGCAAGGAAATATCAACTGCTTGAAGAGATGGTGAATGAAAAAAGTTCGAGTTCGGCCCGTAGCTACGTTAGTGAATGGGTGGATAATCTCACAAGTTGTAATGGTTCCCAACGAAGCGTTAGCGTCGCGAAATCTGACGTACAGCGAGATGTGCAACGACTGAAGCAACAAATGATTGCAGGGCCTCGTCACCACAGTAGTCTGGCACATGTTCCCCAAGTGGACAATTCAGCACAACGTTCACTTACACATCAACAGCTAGCGTCGAGACAGGCAATCTCCTCCGGGAACTTCCAACGTTTTCCGGCAATCCTGAGGATTGGCCTCTATTCTTATCATCGTTCAACAGCACGACGGAAATGTGTGGTCTTACAGATTCAAAAGTGTTTGAGAGGGCGTGCATACGACGCCGTTAAATGTCGACTTATGCATCCGGCTAACGTCAATGGTGTGATGGCGACGCTGAAAATGTTGTTTGGTCAACCGGAAGCTATTATACATACGCTAATTGCAAAAATTAACTGTTTGCCCGCTTTGCGTGAAGATAAATTGGAAACCCTTGTGGATTTTGCAGTAAGCATTGAAAATTTCTGCGCAACTGTCGATGCCTGTGGAGTGGAAGAATATCTGTAGAATGTATCCTTGCTTCATCAGTTGGTTAATAAGCTGCCGCCGACAATTAAACTAAATTGGGCCCAGTATAGGCAAACCTTACCAACAGTTAATTTGGCTGCGTTTAGTCATTGGTTGTACTCAGGGCCGGATTTACGATTGTGGGGGCCCGGGGCCCAGTTATAGTGCGGGGCCCCAAAATAAAACAAAACCATTTTTTTATCGTACGAGGTAAAAACATTTATTTGCTATTGAAAAATTACCAAAAATTTGTTAGAATTTTCTCTTAAGCCCTATTTAGAGTTCCAAGCGAGGTGAGAATCTCATGCAAAACGTTCATTTTTTCACGCTCGTGAAACATGCAACCTGCAAAAATTTCACTTCGCTTGGAACTGTAAACAAATTCGATCCAGCGAAATCAAAGGTTGTGGATCTCATCTTTTTCACTTGGGTTTATTTTTTTTCCCGGATGCAAACGCTCGTGACAAAAGCAGCAGCTAGCGAAAACTTGCGTGCGTTTCTATTCTGTCAGTTGCAGCCAATTTTCACTTCGCTCGGAGTGTAAACTCGTGAGTTTCGCTTCACTTAAACTGTAAACTGCAGACTGGTGAAATACCTGCGTGTTCCACAAACGGGTTTTCACGACAGATTTGGCAAGCGAAAATTTACGCTTTTTCACTTGTCAAATGTTTCTCTTCGCTTGGAACTGTAAACTATGCTTTACGAGTTTTTTTGCAGAAAACTTATTTATTAAATAATCAGCATTCAACTCCTTCAGTATACTCGTACTCGAAACTTAATAATGCTAAGTTTGACTGTCTTTCATTATTCACAGTGGTACGCACTGTGCGGTATTTTTAATAAGTTCGATCTTCGATTTTTTTTCTCGATACCTAAAAAAAAACTACCGCAATTTGAAAAAATTGCAATCCACAGGCAAAAATTTGCACACAATTTGAGAAAGACTGCGCAAATATAAGACGACTCTGACAATAATAGAAACTAGGAAAAAACTACGCACATCTGCAGGTCAATAAAAATTGCACACGAACTCAGAAAATCTGCATTTTGTAAAGCACATTTGGTATCCCTGATTCGGACAAGTTAGCAAAAGCAATGCATTAAAAAACTCGTGGGTTATTTTCTTTCTCTGCTTTACTTCCCATGTGCGTTGGTTCGATTCAAATGGTGTGTTAATGTGTGTCATTCCAAGAGAATCCAAGGTGAACTCTTATGGAAGTAGTTGTGGTATTGGCGCTCGCGAAAAAATAAAACTGAAGGAAAGTGTCAGATTGAAATGTTCTGTTCAAATTTTCTTACTGTAAATCAAACTTTTGATTGAATCTCATTTTTTAAAAAAGAAAAAATCTTTTTCTTGATTTGTGGGGGCCCCAAAAATGTGGAGGCCCGGGGCCCGGGCCCCCTGGCCCCCCCCATAAATCCGGCTCTGGTTGTACTCTTTGGCAGAGGCTGCTAGTGCTGTGAGAATTCCAAACATTTTTGGAAACGTCCATCGTGAAGGCCATGGAAGTAAAAAATGTAACGACTTTGTAAACGCGCACTCTGATAACCCTACTCAAAAAACAGTTTCCACGAACCAAGACTGCCTGGTCTGTAATGGAACATGCAAAACTCTGGGTAAATGCAAACGCTTCCTAAGCCTATCACGTGACTCGCGCTGGGCAGCTGTGAGAGAATTTGGTCTCTGTCGCCGGTGCCTGCGACGACACAATGGTGGATGCCAAACGAAAGTGTGCGGAAAAAATTGATGCAATTTCAAGCACCATGAATTGTTACACAACGACGAATTGCAAACTCCTAGACCTTCCGTAGGAGCCCATTTGAATGATTCCCCATCAAATCAGTCAACTTCTCGTGCATCCGATGAAGGGTGTCATACTCATCAGATCAAGTCATGCCAAACGTTATTCCGCTACCTGCCAGTTATGCTGCACGGAAAATATGGCTCTGTACATAGCTTTGCCTTTTTAGATGACGGGTCAGCCCTCACATTGCTTGATAACGATCTGGCTGACGAGCTTGGACTTGAAGGGCAGGTAAAACCTCTTTGTTTGCACTGGACCGGTGGAACACAGCGTCAAAAAGATACTTCGCGGGTGGTCAACCTTGAAGTTTCGGGAGTAGGCGAAGGAACCAAAAGATTCAGCATGAGCGGAGTACGTACAGTTAATAGTTTGTTACTAGCATCGCAATCACTAAATATAGAAGAACTATCTCGCCGGCACCCGTACCTTCGAAACTTGCCGATCTCCTCCTATGAAGCGGTGCGACCAAGAATTTGGATCGGTATGAAGGATCAACACCTCACACTAGTTCTCAAGAGTCGGGAAGGTGGTCCAAAACATCCACTGGCTGTAAAAACCCGCCTAGGTTGGACGGTTTGCGGTGGGGGAGACATAGATGACGCACCAAACTTGGTGCATTCAACCTTTCACGTTTGTGCCTGTGCCAACCAGTCAGACGAAGACTTGCACCAAGCGATGAAAGCGTACTTTTCCCTAGATAGTTTAGGTGTCACTAAAGCTGCAGAGCCTCTACTAAGGAAGATCAGAGGGCACAATCTCTTCTTCAAAACCTTACTAGATTCACAGGTACACGCTTCGAGACCGGACTACTCTGGCGATATGATGAATTTCGCCTACCCGATAGCCGATTAATGGCTCAGCGCAGATTTAGATGCCTATAAAAACGCATGGCGAAAGACTCTAAGCTTGCCGAAGCATTAAAGCAGAAAATCGTGGACTACATAGACAAAGGTTATATCCGCAAACTATCAGATGCAGAGCTAGCTGGCTCGTATGGTCGTATCTGGTATTTGCCGATGTTCCCAGTTACGAATCCCAACAAACCAGGAAAACTCCGTATTGTGTGGGACGCTGCGGCCACGTCGTTTGGAAAGTCACCGAACTGCTTTCTCTTAAAAGGAATTGATCAGCTAATCTCACTGTTTTCCATCCTCGTCCAGTTCCGCGAGGGAGCGATCGGCCTAACGGGTGATCTGCGTGAGATGTTTCACCAGATCATGATTCGTAACAGTGTCAGTAACAGTAACAGTATTCGTCAACAGTGCCAGCGTTTTTATTGGAGAGAAGATAACGGCCAGTTGTCAGTCTACGTAATGCGCGTGATGACCTTCGGCGCGTGTTGTTCCCCAAGCAGTGCCCAATATGTAAAAAACATAAACGCAGAGCGAATGAGCGGACAATACTCAAAAGCAGCGGACATCATTCAAAGGCGTCACTACGTGGACGACATGTTGATAAGCGTCGATACGGAAGAGGAAGCAATACAGTTGGTAAGGCAAGTGAGGTTCATACACGAGCAAGGAGGTTTTGAAATCAGAAACTGGATCAGCAATTCTCAACGAGTGTTGGCAGCTTTGAATGAAGGCAGAACCATCGAGAAGAATCTTGACATCTCGCCGGAGTTGGCAACAGAAAAGGTGTTGGGGATGTGGTGGTGCACTGCATCCGATGTTTTCACCTATAAAATTGGATGGAACCGTTATGAACAATCTCTTCTGCAGGGTCATCGACGTCCGACCAAACGTGAAATGCTTCGAGTGTTGATGTCCATGTTCGACCCTCTAGGGCTAATTGCACATTTCTTGATGTACCTGAAGGTTCTCCCCCAAGAAGTCTGGCGGTCCGGTGTGAATTGGGATAAAGAAATTAATGATGCACTCTTTAATAAGTGGCGTGCATGGCACCAGGTTCTCCCACTGGTAGAAACACTCAAAATTAGACGTTGCTACCGTAAGCGGCTCCCAGCAAGTTGTACCGCAGGGGAGCTACATACGTTCGTCGACGCGAGCGAAAATGGAATGGCCGCTGCATGCTATATACGTTTCCCTCAGGGTGAAACCACCGAATGCAGTTTAGTAGCTGCTAAAACCAGAGTAGCTTCCTTAAAGTTTCTTTCAATCCCAAGGCTTGAACTGCAAGCAGCAGTGCTCGGCGTGCGATTATCGCAAGCCGTTGCTGACTCCCTATCAGTCAACATAACACGACGAATATTTTGGTCAGATTCCCGTGACGTTATATGCTGGGTTAATTCGGATCATCGCCGGTTTACGCAATTTGTAGCACATCGAGTTAGCGAGATACTGGACTCCACAGAAGCAGCAGATTGGAGCTGGGTTCCCACCAAACAAAACGTGGCTGACGACGGCACGAAATGGGTGCATAATCCGGTTATGTCGTCTGAAGACCGCTGGTTTACAGGACCAGATTTTCTTTGGCGCTCGGAGAGGAATTGGCCGTGTCAGCCGTCAATAAATGGTCAAACTGAAACTGAACTACGCCCGTACCTGCTACTGCATTTTCAGACAGCCAAGCCGCTTTTTTGCGTAAGTAAATTCAGCAGCTGGAAAAAAGTGACCAACATAATGGCATACGTCTTTCGTTTTTCTCGCAACTACATTGCAAATTTCAAGAAGCAGACAGTAACTACTGGTCCGCTAACTTTAAAGGAGATTTCCAACGCTGAGGACTATTTGATCCGGCAAGCTCAAGCAGACGCCTATCCGGACGAGCTCGCGCTTTTGCAGAAGAAACAGCACAGAACTCACGGCACTACGCTGCCTAAAAATAGTCCTTTGTACAAGCTTACCCCGTGGATCGATGAGCGAGGAGTTATGCGAATGCGCGGGCGGATTGCCGCTTGCCATTATGCTACCGCGGATGCCAAGAATCCAATCATTTTGCCCCATACACACCACACCACTTTGCTTATTATCGCACACCACCACCAAAAATATCACCATCAAAACTATGAAACCGTAATCAACCAAATACGTCAAAAATATTGTATCTCTCGACTCCGCGCTACCGTTACTCGAGTACGTAATAACTGCCAGCGATGTAAAAACGAAAGAGTATCTCCACAGCCTCCCATAATGGCTGATCTTCCCCCAGCAAGACTAGATGCTTTCACACGACCGTTTACTAACGTAGGCATCGATTACTTTGGCCCACTCGACGTTGCTGTGGGAAAACGTACCGAAAAGCGTTGGGGAATGCTTGTTACCTGCTTAACAGTCCGAGCAGTCCATATTGAAGTCGTCCATTCATTAAACACCAACTCATGCATAATGGCACTACGAAGCTTCATCTCTCGTCGTGGCACTCCTCGGACGATCTATAGTGATCGCGGAACCAACTTCATTGGAACCTCCCGTGAGCTAAAACAAGTTGAGATGTCTTTCAACATGCACGATATGGCTAAGGAGTTTGTTTCTTCAGACACCGAATGGGTCTTCCTACCTCCCTTATCACCGCACATGGGCGGGTGTAGGGAAAGGTTGATCGGCACTGTGAAGCGGAACCTTATGACGATCAACCCCAAGCGGAACCTTATGACGATCAACCCCAAGCGGAACCTTATGGCAACCCCATAAATTGTCAGATGAAATGCTACGTAACGCATTAACCGAGATCGAAAATTTAGTTAATTCACGTCCGCTGACTCACGTTCCAGTAGATAACGATTCCGCTCCGGCGCTGGCACCGAATCATTTCCTGCTGGGATCATCGGATGGAACTAAACCGCTGTGTACACTCGAAGATAGCGGTACCATGTTACGGCGATGTTGGCGAACTTCACAGATCCTCGCGAACCAATTCTGGCGACGTTGGGTAAGTGACTACCTCCCTGTGATCACTCGCAGAGCGAAATGGTTCGCTAATGTGAAAGCGATTGAAGTGGGCGATGTAGTGGTAATCGTTGATCCAAAGAGCCGACGAAACTGCTGGCCCAAAGGCAAGGTAATTGAAGTCTGTCGTGGCATCCATTCCTCCATTTCCTTCTTCATCCAGCGAAACGAGCGAAAGCAATTATAACCTAAGTGATTAAAATTAGAATTAAAACTATATATACAGTACGGTTGGTTGTTCCTGTGAGTCATATTTTTTGGTAAAATTTACAGTCATACTCTTTGGTAAAAATTACTAGATATTGAATAATTAATAATTCATTAACTTGAACCTAAAATATAACAGGTTGTTGAAAGTGCGGTCAACCATATACCACACTCTGCGTGGGGAGTTAGGCTTAAAGTTCTGCTACTTATATACTACGGTAACTAAATTAGAAGATACGGGAACATTATAAAAAACCCTAAATCTAACATTTTAGTACGGAAAAGCTTAAATTCTATTAGTACGGATAAATTTCGATGAGCTGGTGATAGAACTAAGCGGAACTAAACGTAAGTTGATTTTCTCTGTAAATTAGAAACTAAGAATTTAATATTAATAATTGCTAAATCCTGTATGTGTTCGTTACAGGAAAATAATAATCATCCTATTAAGTAACGGTTCGTGTTTTATTGGGAGATTATTATTTCGGAAAATTTCCCTTTTTTGATCCCGTTAACCAACAGGCACTTTTCCGCTAATTCGCTAATCGCTAATTAGCGACGCTAAAATTCAGTTAGCGGTTTAGCGATTTCGTTAATTTTTGAGCTGGTTAGCGAAACTGTTAGCGTCGCTAAAATTTTGGCCTTCGAAACGCTAATCGCTAATTCGCTAAATTTTGTAGAGAAGCGACAATAGAAATATTTAGAAAAACTGTGAATTGCTGATGGCGTACGTAAATTGCTTCGAAAGATGAACATACTTTACTGCGAAAGTTACTTTTGTCAGTCTTATTACCCTAGAATGGAGTTCCAGTTATCGTACAAGCCACTTGAGCATTTTGAAGAACAAGCTCAAGGTCTAGATTGAATTTCCGGACACCAAGAACTTTTGTAAATTGCAATGCGCTTGAAATTATGACAACTTTGGTTCTACTTTTTCGATTCAGATAATAATTGAATTTTTATGAGAACATTCCTAAGAGTATCTATTTTTAATGCAAGCTAAATAACTTTTGTTATTCTTGTTTTTACAAAATCAAGTATGAATCCCGTTTCGTGAACCTCTTATTGTAAATAGCTTTAAAAAATAATTGTTTTCGTTTGTTTTACCAAAAAAAGTAGGAGGGTGGTATTCAAGACACGACCGCATGACGTTGGACTACGGTATTCTTATATTCCATTAAAACAAATAATAGAGAGAATTGCAACTCTAGTATTTGCTGCAATTTTATCTAACAGTGCATTTCTGAATGCTGAGACGTTAAAACGTTATAAATAATAATATATACTAAAAGAATGGATATCTTTTATTTAATCGCTGTCATTTCATACATATTCGAATCAACCCTTTGTTTGCTGCACTACCAAGACAATCATTTAATTGAGCGAATTGGTAAAATTTTCCTATCTAAGCAAAAAGCAAACTTTACGAAACTATCTGAAATTGGAGCCCAGAACGATTCAACCGAAAATTTCAAATTTGAAAATTGTTTGACATTGAATCGATAAAACTCATGCTAGTTCCAGCCCAGCATATAACTTCATGTATTTGAAAAAAAAAACGTTTGGTTCAATAACTCAATATAGCAAGAGCTCAATCACACGTTTTTCGGTAGTTGTTATCAAGGTTTGGGCGAGTGACAGGAAAATATCTTAACTTCTTCAGTTGTGATTTAGAGCATTTCTAATTGTTTTGTTATTTTTCACGATAGCGACAAGTCTGTTTCTTTCTCTGTGTGCGAGAAACAAAATCAAAATAGCGTACCGAGAAACAAAAACGAAAATTTAATGAATGCTCATTGAGAAAACTTGCAACTCTTTTTACCAATAATTTATGACTCAAAAGAACCCGTTTTGATCTAAATCAATTTTCTAGTAAATAAGTGTTGATCATTCATAGGTAGTAATTTTTCCTCGATGAATAAAGACTGGCTGAAGAAGTTAAAATCGCTGCTGTAAAATCAAATTCACAACTGTGTTCGTTAAGACGTTTTAATATATTCAATGACAATAATAATCTTCGATAAACACCCGCTATAGTTATTCACACACATGCTATAACTATCTAAACACGCGTTAAAACTATTCATACACACGCTGTAGTTATAGCTATCCATACACACGCTATTCCTTTCCATACATCCGATACAACTATCTATACACACGCATAAGCTATCCAACCATGTACTGTTACTATCCATACATACGCTATAACTAATCATTACACACGCAGCAGCTATCCACACACAAGCTATAACTATCCGTACACACGCTGAAGATATACACGCAATAGCCATAATATGCTACACATGCTAGTGTCTTACACACGCTATAGCTAGCCATACACACGCAACAGCGCCATCCCTATCATGGCAAATGTCATAGCAATACAGATGCACATACGCTATATGTGCACACTGCACACACACCCAACGTTTTCACCCAACGATATCTGAATTGGATTACCGCTGGTGGGGTCCAACTCAGATCGAAGGAGCACCGAACTGAATGAAGAAATGCAGCTTCCCACTACCTCCGCCGCTGCTGCTTGATACCACCGCTCTGGTTCTGCTGCAGCTCAGTTTGGCCGCTGGAATCAGCCACCGCTGCTGATTATACAAGACCGGCCTGGTGGCCTTCCACTTGTTAACTGATGAGGCCTTCCACTTGCTATGAGACGACACAGGCTATTATATAGCCCAAAGCAAAAATCCATCCGCGAGCAAACAAGAAGCGAGCTTGTGATTGGTTGAATGTGCACGACTTTTAACACAACTTTTAACTAGTTTAGTATCGAAAACATATTTAAATTATTATATGACAATCTTGCGCAATGTTTCCCCTATCAATCAAGCCATTGGTGTTTAGAATCTGTTCAGTGGTAATGATAAAAGAAGCATTTTAAAACGGTGTTGAAACACCTGTTGCAGCTACCGAAAGCGAGCTCGTTATTGGTTGAAAGCTGCGAGACTGTTTACAAAGTCAGATCGGTTGTATCCGTTAGTGTCGACTGTGCTTGTGAATAGAGGTGGTGATTGGTTGCTCGGTATGATTTAGACAATCGATGTGATTTATCAATTTTTCAATAGTGTATCTCGAACAATAGGTTATTTTTGTTACATAAATTCAACCGTAAAAGAATTTCTGATCGGTTGATGCCAAAACCTCGAAATTCTGAAAAGAAATGACTGATATATAAGCGCTCAAAACCTGACCACTTTTCCCTGGTTTTCCCCGGTTGAATTACTAGATTTTCAAATTCAGGTGCCTAACTTCGATATAGACGTTAGTCCAACGTCAAAAGATCAAAGTGGTCCAAGTCTTACAAAACACGAGCAATAAATATAGCGATATAACCATTTACATGTTGAAAGGTTAGCGATTAGCGAAAGTTGCGCTAATGTGAGTTTAGCGTTTAGCGTTTAGCGATTATCGAGCTAAATTTTCCGGTTAGCGGCTTAGCGATTAGCGTCGCTAAATTTTCGGTTAGCGGTGCCCACCACTGATGATTACTCTAGAGCATCACAGGTTTGGAAGCAAAAAACCTTCCGAAATATTTACCAATCCTACTCAAAATACATAAATTTATTCTTAAACAATGTAGTGATTGTTCAAGAATAAATTTATGAATTTTGGTAGGATTGGTAAATATTTCGAAAGGCTTTTTGCATCCAAATCTGTGATACTCTAAAGTATTGGTGTAGAGGGGTTAATAACGGCAATGAAACAAATACAGAACTGTATCAGGATCAAAGTACAAGAGCAAGTTTAATCGGGACCAATCCAAAAACGTAATCCAGCTTTTTTAGATTTTAACTTATATTCATTAGCGTGACTAAAGCAGAAACTAGGTAGGAACTAAATATCAGGGATGTTACGGATGTGATTTTTCAGACATCTGCAGATGCGGATGCGGATATGTGATTACGGATGCAGATGTTGATGCGGATATCAATTTTCATGCGGATGTTCCGCATTTGCGGATGCGGATGCGGATATTCGTTACATCCCTACTAAATATAGTCATTCTTTTGATTTTATTTGATTATTTAAACTCCACAAATTTAATTCAGTTGTCTCGTACATTCAATAAGTTAATTCGAATGAAATCTGAAAATTTTCAAAAGAGATTTCGCCGATAAACAAAAAACGCTTATTTTCGCGTCTACATGACTTTGCTTTACAAATTGATTTTTATCTGCCACCACTACAATCTATGTTATATAGACGGCCTTTTATCCCTATCTTGTGTATAACTTAAACACACAGATATCATTTCAAGTGCGATGCGAAATACCAACAATGAGAGCATTATCGAAGCAAATTGAATTTTTTTTTCTCCCTTTTTTAGGTTGTGCCGTGATAATAATGCCTGCTGTCGAATGGATTACGTAGAAACAAAACGGCCTAACCCGTATGAGAGATTGTTTTTGGATTCTATTTTTGTCTATATGTTGATGTGTTCGGTTTTCTGAAACATGTGACAGATGATTTTAGTATCACTATAGTACGAATGACAATAGTTCGTAGAACTTTGAATATGAATCAAATTGAACACTGTTTGTTATGTTGAACTCCTTTACCATTATTAAAGTTATGCACTTTTGAATGTTGATTTTACTTTTCGTTGTTATAATTATCTGTTAGACCAATACCGTACTAGACCAACTGGGAGGTCAACAGCAAAGCAATACTTCACAGTTCGATATGTAATGATATTCTATTCAAAGGTAATGGAATCATGAAATAGGAATTATTATTTCCACAGAGAACTCCCATCCTTCCAAACATTATACGTTTGCACAATACCTAATTAATTATTCTGGGGGTTCTCCATCTCGTCTCGCAATCAAGGAAAATAAGCAAATTGCATTCCTCCTCTTCACCACCCACCCGTATGAGAAATACAACTTTTAAGGACCTTTCTAATCATTACAGTCGGTCTTCCATGCGTCTCATTTTACTAAACCATATGTGCATAAATTTATCTTTTACAAAGCATTGTTTGATGCTGCGCTGTTGTTATCTTTACCTGTTTTTTCCTGAAGTAACTCCGAATTCAAATCAATGATTTTTGTTTTTTCTGTATAACACTTGATTGTATTACTAATTTAGTAAATACCGTTAAAGGCAACCCAGGAGATCATTGCTTCATGCAACTGCTTTCATCCTGGCTGCTGGATAAGATTGGACTCTACACTGTGCTACGAATGGCTCCTACGTTCGCATTCCGAGCACATCCCAGCGGTCAACCAAATGGAGACCCAACTCACACTGATGCACAGCACGGTTCAGAGGTGCGTTGCCTTGAATCAGTCACTAATGGCAACTTTTCTATGCCCTGTCAATATTTGGAACGCAATAGACCCAATCCTTGCTCACGTTCACTCAATTCAATCAGGGTTAGATGCAATTTCGCGAACGACAACCCGCTTCGTGTGAATCGTACTAATTTTAACTAATTCTAATCAACAAGTCTACTGGTAGGTAATCGGTGCTGATGAAAAAACAAACAGCTCAAAATATAATTTCTGTATTGATGGTTGACGTAAAAAAGGTATCAATGAATTACGATTCTTTATCCTTAAGCACAATAGCAGGAATTTAACTATGCTAAGTTGACGACGTAAATTGACATGATTGGTGCACAATTTTGTTTGGTTGAGTTCGGTAGAATAAACACTATCTAGCCTGAAACAGACTGATAAAACTACCAGCACAACACGGAGAACGCGAAAAACAGTACTCCGTACGTCCGTCACTGTTGAATGGATGACAACGAGTGAACGACACTCGTACAACGTATGGCATAATAATCACAAACAGGGTTGCCACATTTAAATCTGTGTTTTCCCTTGAAAAAATCTGAGCATCTGTATCTGGAACAAAAATATCTGTAAAAAAAATCTGTATTGTTTAAACATAAAAAAACTTTGTATTTTTAAGTTTTTATGGTACATAAACAAAGTTTTTAGCTTAAAACGTGTGAGGAGTTGAAAATATGTTCAATTTGCCTATTATTTAATTAAATAAAATTTGGATTGTTTTTAAAAATTAATGTCGATTTCGAAAATTTTTAAATCTGTACTTTTCGACGAAAATCTGTATACCTGTATATACAGATTCTGTACCGTTACTTCGGCCAAAAATCTGTAAAATACAGATTAATCTGTACATGTGGCATCCCTGATCACAAAGTGAGAGATGCCAGATATACAGACAAATCTGTATTATACAGACTTTCTGTGTTGCGATACAGACACGCATAAGCCTACAGATTTTATACAGACATTTAGTATAATACAAATATTACACAGATATCTGATATTCTACATAATGGATTTACCAGTATACACAAAAAAACGAACACAAAAACCAAAAGTCACTGTAGCCGTTGCTGGAAAAAGTGAACTAGGAACTGAACACTTTGCTGAACATATTAATCTTGCGTTTTTAAGAGTGAAATCATGACAACGGGAATCGAGTCAGGCTATCGGGTTTTTTATCGGCCCCGTGGGTACTAATCTGCCTGTTTCGCCCCCAGTAACAAACAGCTGATTGTCTCGATCGATTGCCATGCAGGTTATATTGGTGAAAAGACCGTTTGTTCTATTCGGAGCAATATCCAACGTTGAAGAATTGCTTAAAATGTCCCAAACCTTGAAGGTACTATTTTTATAACCGCGAGACTTCTGCCATCATGTATCAGTTTAGCTACATTACGACGAACGACGATTTTTATCACGGGAAAGACTCTTACTTCTATGTGTTACTTAGATTTAAAAGATAAATTAGTTATCGATTAATCGACCAACTATGATAGACTCGAAAAATAACAATCAAAACAAGCAATAAAACAAAACAATCTGACAGGTCGACAAATAATTAGGTATCAATGTATCGGTAACTTTTTTTCGCAGCGGTATACAGACCTATGCAGACATTTTTATGGATTATACAGACTTGTCAAAAAAAAGTCTGGCATCTCTGGAGATAAGATTGTTGAAAAGGAAATAGGTAAGCCCCTTGACAAGTAGAATCGCTGCTATGCCTATTGCATACGAGGTAAATACTTTTGTACAATAAGCGGATATCATTAGCCGAATCAAATCCAATAAAAAAAACTATATTATTCAAAACAATAATTTAAGAGAGTAATTCAAAACAAAAGTGCAATATTGTTACATGGCAAACACATATTCATTTATACGAAGAAAAATAAATTGTTAAAGCAATAATAATTGGGATAGACTCAACTATTGTTCTATACATTAATTTTCGAATAACCCATGGACATGTATTGCCTTATTCAGACTACGCAGGATATCACCTGATATCGCCAGATGATATCGGATATCACCTCGAGCGTTAATATTGAGTGAGCTGATATGATTTGACATTTGCTTTGGTAATTGAAAAGAGAAGAAAACAAAAACAGGTCAAAGCTAAAACAAGACAACAAGAGCAATGGGATTAGGATTTAGGATATAGATGTCAGTGAGTTGGCTCACACCAACGCGAACTCTCATATGCAATTGTCAACATGTGCGGGATGAAAATTCGCGTTGACGGTGTTGCTGGTATTTGTTTGGTTTTTGCATGCGAAAAAGAAGGAGGGAAATATTCTTGCTTTTGTCATCACGCACATTTTGACAATTACATATGAGTGTTCACGTAGGTGCGAACAGCCTTTAAAATCTCTTTCAACGCGAATAACCGGAATAGCAAAAATATTTCTTTCCTTTTTTCTCGCATGCAACGCGAAGTGCGAAATTTGTAGGGTTGCGTCAAATGTCTGTTGGCCGTGTTGCCAACTGCTTGAAATGTGGTTATTATTGGTTTTCTAACATGATCCGCGATAGCATGTAGCCGAGGTGATATTCGTTGAAAGCTCGATTGTATGGGATATCAGGTAGTATAGATGGTGATATGGCCTCGATGGCACGAATCGCCTGATATCAGGTGATATGCGGTGTAGTGTGAACGGGATATATGATACAATCCAGCTTTTCACGCGCCATAATGGCGCACGCTATAAAGAAAAATTCGTAATATGTTTCCTACCCTTTTGACAACTCCTGCTTACGTCAGTTTGACTCTTGTATTTCGCACGAAAAACAATAAATCTGGCAACATGCAACATTAATGTTGCATTAATGTGTTAATGTTGAAATTGCAGAAATCACAAATCTGACATAAGCAGAGAGGTTCACAAATTACGAACGCGCATTTTAGAGCTTTCTACGCCAGATCTCACCAATACAGGCTTAGTCTGTATCCTTATAAAATCGATTTGTTTTCAACCAAAAAAATCAGCTGATATTCAATTTCGAAAAATATTGCACTTATGAATCCTAGTTCATTAGTGTTACCTGTTTTAACAAACTTTTTTTTAGTGGAATACCAGATGAAATAAAACTAAAAATCGGCTTACAACTTGAATAAAAGCTCGGGGCAGGAGAAAATTGTTTGTTACCACCAGCGTGTTGATTATTTGCAACCAAAAATAGAACTTGTATCAGTGAAATCGACCACTAATACTAGCGCAGATAGGAAGGTCTATCCAGCTTTTTACGCGCCATAATGGCGGACGCTATAATACAAAGTTCGTAATAAATTACCTACCCTTTTGACAACTCTGCTTACGTCAGTTTGAAGTCTTCATACAATTTATCAAAAGAAAAATATATCTGGAAGCATTTGTGTTGCCAATTTTTCAGAAATTTCAAATCTGACGTAAGCAGAAGGGTTCGCATATTACGAACACGCATTATAGTGACCGCCATTACGGTGCGTAAAAAGCTGAATAGCACCCGCCATTATAGTGCGTAAAAAGCTGGATACTTGTCTTTAGTTAGATCAACGATATAATATGCTTGAGCGAAAATAAAAATATGGATGAAACAACTATACTTTGTCGTTGGATTTTGGCAGCTCGTTTACAGGTTTTATAAATTAATGATCGTTGTGAACACATGATCGTCGAATAAACTGATTCAAAAAGGTTAATTCAAATAGAATGCTTGTAAAATCATCGGATGCAAAAAGTTTGATTGAACCATTTCATATTAGATATTATTGATTTATTTATAATTATATCTTTATGTTGAAAGGATCAAAGTTGTTTGCTTTCAGCGATTTTATGTCAGCCAACGAAAGTGGCTGCAATACAGCTTCAATTTCTTCTCGCTTGATTATTTTTAGAGATTCCCAAGATTCACGTCGTAGCCGACGGCTAGAAGGCGTTGGCTGACATAAATGAAAAGTCATTACCGTGATTTAACAGGATGGAAATACCAGCTAGCTGGCAACCCGCCATGTTTCGAGGACTAACACCTCAGCGTGTGTGTAAACGAGATAGCATATCACCGCCACTTTTCATACGCATAACATAGCGTCTGTCAATGGGGCCCGCATATTGCGGATCCGCAGTGATGTTAGCTCCTAACGGAGCAAAGCAAATAAGACAGAGATGCCAGCTAGCTGGGAAATACTTACCCTTGATACCCTTACCATAACAGAATGCCTAAGTGGCGATATCTGGCTACTTGCTCTTTCTCATCACCCGCTTCGATGAACCCTGTTGTATTTTTCGAAAGTGATGCCATTTACAAGGAAAATACATGGATGTTTTAAATGCTTTTCATTAACACTATGTACAATTAGGGTTATCAGGGAATCTGCGCTTACTTAAGGTCCAAACACAATGGATACGTTTGCGTTGCGTTGACGTTAATTTGACAGAAAATGTATGGGCTAACTGTTGCCAACTGCTTGAAATGTGGTTATTATTGGTTTTCTAACATGATATCCGCGATAGCATGTAGCCGAGGTGATATTCGTTGAAAGCTCGATTGTATGGGATATCAGGTAATATAGATGGTGATATGGCCTCGATGGCACGAATCGCCTGATATCAGGTGATATGCGGTGTAGTGTGAACGGGATATATGATACAATCCAGCTTTTCACGCGCCATAATGGCGCACGCTATAAAGAAAAATTCGTAATATGTTTCCTACCCTTTTGACAACTCCTGCTTACGTCAGTTTGACTCTTGTATTTCGCACGAAAAACAATAAATCTGGCAACATGCAACATTAATGTTGCATTAATGTGTTAATGTTGAAATTGCAGAAATCACAAATCTGACATAAGCAGAGAGGTTCACAAATTACGAACGCGCATTTTAGAGCTTTCTACGCCAGATCTCACCAATACAGGCTCAGTCTGTATCCTTATTAAATCGATTTGTTTTCAACCAAAAAAATCAGCTGATATTCAATTTCGAAAAATATTGCACTTATGAATCCTAGTTCATTAGTGTTACCTGTTTTAACAAACTTTTTTTTTAGTGGAATACCAGATGAAATAAAACTAAAAATCGGCTTACAACTTGAATAAAAGCTCGGGGCAGGAGAAAATTGTTTGTTACCACCAGCGTGTTGATTATTTGCAACCAAAAATAGAACTTGTATCAGTGAAATCGACCACTAATACTAGCGCAGATAGGAAGGTCTATCCAGCTTTTTACGCGCCATAATGGCGGACGCTATAATACAAAGTTCGTAATAAATTACCTACCCTTTTGACAACTCTGCTTACGTCAGTTTGAAGTCTTCATACAATTTATCAAAAGAAAAATATATCTGGAAGCATTTGTGTTGCCAATTTTTCAGAAATTTCAAATCTGACGTAAGCAGAAGGGTTCGCATATTACGAACACGCATTATAGTGACCGCCATTACGGTGCGTAAAAAGCTGAATAGCACCCGCCATTATAGTGCGTAAAAAGCTGGATACTTGTCTTTAGTTAGATCAACGATATAATATGCTTGAGCGAAAATAAAAATATGGATGAAACAACTATACTTTGTCGTTGGATTTTGGCAGCTCGTTTACAGGTTTTATAAATTGATGATCGTTGTGAACACATGATCGTCGAATAAACTGATTCAAAAAGGTTAATTCAAATAGAATGCTTGTAAAATCATCGGATGCAAAAAGTTTGATTGAACCATTTCATATTAGATATTATTGATTTATTTATAATTATATCTTTATGTTGAAAGGATCAAAGTTGTTTGCTTTCAGCGATTTTATGTCAGCCAACGAAAGTGGCTGCAATACAGCTTCAATTTCTTCTCGCTTGATTATTTTTAGAGATTCCCAAGATTCACGTCGTAGCCGACGGCTAGAAGGCGTTGGCTGACATAAACGAAAAGTCATTACCGTGATTTAACAGGATGGAAATACCAGCTAGCTGGCAACCCGCCATGTTTCGAGGACTAACACCTCAGCGTGTGTGTAAACGAGATAGCATATCACCGCCACTTTTCATACGCATAACATAGCGTCTGTCAATGGGGCCCGCATATTGCGGATCCGCAGTGATGTTAGCTCCTAACGGAGCAAAGCAAATAAGACAGAGATGCCAGCTAGCTGGGAAATACTTACCCTTGATACCCTTACCATAACAGAATGCCTAAGTGGCGATATCTGGCTACTTGCTCTTTCTCATCACCCGCTTCGATGAACCCTGTTGTATTTTTCGAAAGTGATGCCATTTACAAGGAAAATACATGGATGTTTTAAATGCTTTTCATTAACACTATGTACAATTAGGGTTATCAGGGAATCTGCGCTTACTTAAGGTCCAAACACAATGGATACGTTTGCGTTGCGTTGACGTTAAATTGACAGAAAATGTATGGGCTAACTGTCAAACTGCCGCAAACGTAGCCGCAACGTATCCATTGTGTTTAGGCCTTTAGTCTTTCATTGACTCATCTAAATTGTAATTTCCACACAAGTTTCTCAACAGGTATGCTCCAAATTCTATCTAGAACCCATTCAGTTGAGGTCCGACAAAGAGTAAAGAAGAGACGGGAACTCAAGAACAATTAAGTTTTATTAATTAGTTAAAAATATTGTCCTTTCACAAAAAAATTAGAATGCAGGGTATTTTTAAGAAAAAGAAGAAGCAACACCCGCAACTGACAGACATCTCAAACACTGGTAAAAAAGTGCTCTAAGGAATAGCACTCGATACACGTTCAACTGAGGATAGTGAAATGTTCGTAATTGAAATACAAAATATCCGAATAAGTTTTATTCTCTACACCTCATTAGTTAATTAGAGTCTTTTTCATTAAGCAGACAGTATATGAAGTAGAATATGATATATTTCCAGTTCGCTTAATTTTCGTTCTCTCTACTTCATATACTGTCTGCTTAATGAACTTGCGTGTTAACGGGAAAAAGCCGTTGTTAAAAATAGAAATTCAGTTCTAAAAATAGAGTCTTTTTATTTGTTTCTTAGGTTTTAGTTTGTCTTGATCGAGCAAAGAATATCATTTTCATCATCAAAGGTATGTACGATTTATTGCCATCAGCGATGGGCACCATTTCGCCTGTTTTAAGATCGGTTAGTGAATATGATACTACAACATCGGGTACGGGTTTGTTAAAGTTCGCATGCTTTTGGCGATTTGATGTATTTATCACAACAATGCCATGATATATAAAATAAAAGTCGTGGGACAACTATGTCTATAAAGCTCAATTTTGAAGATGCAGGAGACAGACATAGAAACGATGCGCTGTACACTTTTGCGGTACTGGAAAACATTTATGTTAACTCAGGAAACAAATTTAAAAAAAAAGACTTTCTGAAGCATAGAAATTCTCAAGCTGGAACCAACAGAAGCTATGGGGAAACTAGGCCTTCGAATTTCGTTTAGCGGTATGGCTCAGAAGCTTCGGTTTTTCGAAAAATGTCCTCAATGGTAGAAATAAATTAAAGCTGAGAGAGTTTTCCAGCTGAAAAATATATATTTTTTTTTACACCACAAAAAGTCAAAATAATGGTCGCAGTGGTCCAAATCTTACAAGAAAAAACACTAGATTTTAACGTTTATTGCATCTCTAAGGAATTTGGTATCACAATTTTTTTTATCGAACAGTTTTTTATTGATAAAAAAGCATAATTTTACCCACACGACTTCCCGAAGTCCGATTGTGCTGAATATTAGAGTAGTGACTTCTTTCGAGAAGACGAAACTCTTGAGCCGTACCTTCAAATCTCTGAACGAAATTCAGAGGTCCTTTTCCCATATATCTCATCGACACATTTTTTGTTGAGTTTTTAACCGGCGGTAATTCACCAGTCAATGAAAACTATGTTATGTTGCATACTGTTTAAGCAACATCAAATAATGGATTATAACTAGTTTATTCGTAGAACATTCTGATTGCAAACCAAATCAATGCGGCTCTGCTGCATAGTCGAGGGCAAGGAATCAAGGCGGCTTCAATGCTATTCAATTTCAATTGAAGTAAATTAAGAGTGCATACGCTTTGACAAACAAGTTCATGAGTCGCATTTTTATCGGTGCTGCCTGAGATTGTCATTTTCGGTTGTCAGTTGCGGTTGTCAGTTAGAGCGCAAAATTCTAATTTTTCTCTGAAGTCACAATACGTCTTGCTTGGACGAGAGCTTAAATAGGAATGAGTTATTCTATAGCCTTTTCGTGAATTCAATAGTTATCGTCAGTCAGTGAAAAGTCAGCGGTTGCGTTGTTGCTCAACACATTCAAATTTGATTGAGGCTCACAATACAGAATTTACTTCCGACATTGAGCAGCGGTAAAACCGTATCCACTCTTTGCGCATTTTTGGATCGATATAGGTGATGGTCCAAATGGGATCACTTACTACGCCCGTATTTGTACGCTTTGCACTTTATTTTGAACGTCTATTTGAATATTTTAGATAACAACAGGTGATATCATAAATAAACTATTAATCAAAACAGCAAAAACATGTTGTTCCACTCGGGGGTTTCAAGCAAGCAGCGAATGGCTCCCGAAGTGGATATGCGAATCTATAGACCTTTTTACGTACGAATGTGTTAGTGCCACTAGTTGGGGAAAATATTCATAAATAGCTGTTTTGTTTGCAATGCCATGTTTTTGGCAGCTGGACAAAAATTCAGTTGAACACTCTTTATATGTTTTAAACTTGTTTCTGAATAAATTTTTTCATTCGTAATCAGAATTCGGAAGAAGGCGCTAAATATAATCGACCAAAAATGGTGAAAAAGTGATAAAAGTCGAAGCAAAGAGATGCGATGATTTACAGGTTGGAAGAAACAAAAGTAACTTACACGGGTTTACACGTTTACTAGTGTGCGTAGGTGAAAAGTCACTTATCTCTATACCCAGTTGTCTCCCCTTAGGTTTTACCTGAGGGGCGACAACTGCCACAAATCAGCCCTTTTGTGAGGGGAAAGTACTATTAGGTAAAAGCAGTGGCGTAGCGTGACCGGGTGACACCCAGGGCGGAAAATTTGGGTGTCACCCCTCTCCCCTTGAGTGTCACCCCCACAAGGTTGCAGTGAACTAACTTTGTTATCAAAAATTGTGAAAGTTTGCACGTTCTTTTTCAATTGCACTAAACCTACCCATTTTTTAAAAATTGGTTGAGATTATACTCTTGAGAGCAAATTATATAATTTTCGGCGGTTTCACCGCGACCTCCACCTAATTAATAGTTTATCTCACGGATATCACCCATTTGATGGTGACACGTATGAAAATTTTCCTCATGGGTGTCACCCCCTATAGGTTGACACCCGGGGCGGACCGCCCCCGCCACCCCCACCACGCTACGCCGGTGGGTAAAAGTGATTTACCTACTTTTGAGTACCTGCACGGAAGCCATCATTTAGGTAAAATATAATACCTTGAAACATCAATATCAAAATCGAATACTCCATACAAACTTTTACCCAAAATTAGGTGTTCGCATTTTATTTAGCTGTTGCGTTATGTTCACCAATGTTATGCGTATTATTCACCTAAACCAGTAAAAACATTCAGGTTTACGTAAATTTACGTTGTTTTTACGTGTTCACTTGGTAATGTTTTTTGTGTGTAGTACACACTTTAAATTCCGAGCTTTAGGCACAGAGAACAGATATTCATGTTCATATAAAGGAATTTGAAAATCGTGTGTGAAAATTTGAATCCAAATACATTAACACACTAACGACATCTGTCTTGTCGTGCCCCAGTTACACTGCATTAATATTGCCGTATCGATATTTTATCGATATCTGTGCTTGGTTTTTAAGTGATGCGAGCGCCACATAGCGGGAGCATCACCACTCACTGTTAAATGACGGTTGCAAGTTTTTACACATCTTTTGAAAATAAGATGAACGTCTGTTCTCTGTGATTTAGGTTGTAGCCGCACACATTAAACATTGTGTGCAAACAGCTTGTATGCAATCATAAACAAGTTCTACAACAGCAACAAAAATTGGATAAATTGACGCAAGCGGCGGACTAGTACTTCAACAAACATCTGTGCTCGGCGTTTGTATCGCATAGTTTTTCTCTCAGTAAATATCAACACTTCCTTGGCTGTATACTGTGCTCACATGAGATCTCGAAGTAGTTCTTTTTCTACCTAGTGTCTCGAGATGGATAAGTTATTCATTAAACAAGCGTTCAACGTTTTAAGTAGTGAAGCCAAAGGTTTGTATCAGATTTACTTGCAGTGCGAGTACCGAATAACAATCAACCTGCCGTTTATGTAATACAATTTCAGATCTCGTGTTGAGCCCCAGTGTTCCAGAGACCTTCGGAGTACCAACAGCATTGGAGTTTGTTAGGGATCATGTAGCGAAAAATTTCCCACTGGTTATGCGAGAGGCAACCATGCATTGGCCTGCTGTAGAAAAGTGGCATTCAAAATTCTTCAGGTATGAGTTCTGATCGATCTTGAAATTAGCACCTTCTGGCTTCATTGTTCAACGTTTTGAAATCGTTCCAAATATCAGCACCAGCCAGCACACATTCGTCAAAGTTTATATCAAATGCCAAGACGCTTTATTCATAATTTCCCTAGCACATGTAGCTTGTAGTATACTCAATCATATGTTGCTGAAAGATGGATTCGAATGACGCCAGAAGTATGGTAGTAGTAGATTTCATAAAGGCGTATACGCTTTAAGTAAACAGTATTATTGTATAACACGTGCGTCTGCCTGTTTGAGTATATCCCCGACCGCGAACTAGAAAATATAACACTAGCTGAATAAATCGCGTCCGGTCAGGCATGTTTTGTTTTGAGTGGTAAAATGCGATGAATTTTGTTCTTATTTGTGGTAGTTCTGCAGAGAAACGCTGCCAGACAAGGAAGTAACGGTGGCCATCACCCCCAACGGTTACGCAGATGGATTAGCCGAACATGAGGGCGAAGAGTACTTTGTGTTGCCTCTCGAAACGCAAATGACGATGGAGCAGTTTTTAAACTGCCTGGATAGCAGAGGGTATTTCCGATCGTATAGTTTAATTTAGCAAATAACCTAAATTGTTCTGATTCAGTGAAACCGTCCATTATATACAGAGGCAAAACTCAAATCTGACGGAAGATTTCTACGAACTATGGCAAGACATTGAAGTTGAAACCCTAGATTTTGCAACCGAAGCCTTCAACAAGCAGCCAGATGCTATAAACTTTTGGATGGGTGATGATCGTGCAATTACATCCAGTAAGAAACGACAGCTTCGTTTTTAATTTTTATTCAGTTTTGTAACTTTTTCCAGTGCATAAGGACCCTTATGAAAATATCTATTGTGTTATATCTGGATATAAAGATTTCATTTTAATACCGCCAGTAGATTTACACAAAGTGCCTAGAAGACGATACCCGATGGGCATCTACATGCAGGAAGATGATGGAAAAATGGTAATCGAACCTATCTTAAACGGTAAGGTAACCGCAAGTTAACAGTCAAGTCAAGTTGACATTTTCTGTTTTTGCTGCAGAAATCGGTAAACCACGCCTGATTGAATGGGTTGGCATTGATCCATTGGAACCAAATATCGATAAATACCCGGAATATGCAAACGCATCCGTATACGAAATTCGAATAAATGCAGGAGATATGCTGTACCTGCCCAGCCTCTGGTATCACCATGTACGTCAAAGTCACAAGTGCATTGCGGTCAACTTTTGGTACGACATGGACTACGACGCCCGGTATTGTTACTATAAAATGATGGAAAAACTTTGTGGCTACGGTGATGAAGATTTGGCCTGATCCGTTATGACTAGCTTTGTTAGGATGCACTCTTGGATGAATGTTATGATATGTGTTCAAAATCACGGTGAGATTTGTTAAAAAGATTAGGTAAATTGTTTATTCTGTAGTTTTTTTTTTTTCTACATCGTGAATTGCACTTTATGAGTAATATTTGATATTTTCAGATTTTTATAACAACGTAGAAAGACATTAGAACAAAAGTTAACGTACACTGGTTGATTTTTTACAATCGATAAAAACCGCTTTTTAGCACTAAAACATAAAATTAACGCTAATATCGTGCCGATGCGTAGCCCCTGTCCGACGGGTTCTGTGGAAAACCGCAGAGATGTCGCAGTTCGTAGAGTTCATCTGGGGAGGCTCCACTATCCAACCATTTGGATTCCAACTCGAACACGATTTTGCCGATCCAGTTTTGTATAACATACAGCTGCGCATTCTCATTGCGATCGAATTCCAAATGCATGTTGGTGATTTGTTGGGCAATCTTCTTTTTGAACCGCGACCTACGCGAAGCTAGGTTATTTCTCTCGCGATCCGCTGCCTCCGACGGATCATCGTAGACTTTACGTAGCCGCGATTTGTTGGGATTGTATTCTGTGGAGCAGCAAAGAAAAAGTTATTGTCGATTACTACCTACTTTAAACTTGGCTGAGATTTTGCCGTGTCCTTTTCTGAAACATTTGCTTTGTACAGAAATTTGTTTCAAATAGACTAAAATATTCGTTACAACTTAAGACATCAATAGCAACTTATAAAAACAGTCTCCAAAAAACTACCCGGCATGGAGCATTAATTGCATTTAACGTCAAACTAACGTCGGTAATTTTTTTTCGTTATGCGTAATAATCTAAGAATCGGATTGAACCACTGACCCATTTTTTCAGCAAACGATGCATTACTACCTGAACTATCTACCTGTTTCGCCAAAATGTATGAAACAAAGAAAATCAGGTGCTAGCATAATCCCTATTCAGTAGAAATTTGCCGGTTAATTTATGCAAATAATTCCCAAGCGCGAAGAGACTTTTATGGGGGTAAAAACTTCTTTATTCCGCCTTTTGTGCGATAATGTCCTTTTACATGGAACATAAAGTTAACCTGTTGCTGTAAAACGTACTCACCTAAATCACTTGGAAGTTCTTGCATTTTAGCAGCCAAAAATTGCTGCTTTTGTACATCCGATCTGTGCAGAATTGTTGCCATTTCTTTTTGCAGCCGTTCCGTGTATTCGGTTTTCAGCAGATCACGATACCAATCATTCATGCATAAAGGATTAATATCATCTGGCATTGTTGAATTGCCAGAGTCAGAGGAAGTTCGCCCATCGACGACTGGTCGATCCAACCCTGGAGAGCGTGACACGGACCGCGTGTCGCTCGAGATAGTACTTGGCGCTGATGAAAACGTATAGTCATGATCCGGGAAGGAGTGTTCCGATTTAATTGCCATCTTTACATCTTCAATGTTGTGGAAGTAATTTAACGGAGGTACTGTATCTTTCGTGGGTAACAATCTTGGAGGATTACCCTGCTGATATACAGCGCACAATGGTGAAGAAGTGTGGCATGTACTCAGTGCAAAGTCCGGCGATGGAGTCGATCGGCAACTCTCAGTCGAGGAGTAAAACGACATTGCTGGTGATCCACTAATTTGCGGGTTACTGCGCAACTGCTGGTCTCTCTGTGGGTTGCCTGTTCTATATATTACGCGCCCTAGGCTGTCGCTTTGATGAACATATCCTCTATCGAAGGAACGAAAATATGTGTCGTTCATTACTGATTCAGCTTCGTAACTGGATAGCTCTGGTTGATCATCGGATCTCATCTGCAAAGAAATGTGATCAGTTTTCTCCTAACATATTTCAAATTAGTTTGATTTTTTCAAATTACATAAGGCGACCGGAGGTATGAATGATTAAGTCCGTGGAGTTCTAGCCGTACTACAGTTATTGTAACGTGGAATGTAATACGACTAAACTTCACGAACCCAGTTCATTCGGTTTCATTTTTATTTTAAACACACACACAAAATCACGTACACCATCAAGAACTAAGGTTAAACTTCGTATGACCAATTCACTTTAACGTATTCTTTAGCGAGGTTATGAAACACTCAAGTCTAATAACCTTACAAAAATTGTCACTTTCATGGATTTTCAACGATGCAACAAATGTGAATATCCGTGGAGTTCTAGCCGTACTACAAATTTGTAATCTTCACTGCAATCCGGCTAAACCCCACGGGAACTCATCATTTTCTCAAATTCCAATAAACAATAGAGAGGCTTATCACTGTGTAAGAAGACGCTGCTCCCCATATCATTTCCGTACTACAAATATCATATTAAAATGTAGCTGTGAAGATGACATGGCAAGCAACGTTCGAAATTCACGATAGATGCCAATTCACTGGCAAGAAGCCCTCAGTCATGGCCGTACTACAAAACTTTTTACTCAAAATGCAATGCCGGCAGTGACTGTGGAGTCTAACCAAGTAACTTTCCATTGTGTCACAAAACTTAGCGCCAAAAACTAACACGAATAACGGTACTCACCTTTCGGTCCATGCTTTTATACTAACTGCGTTCAAAAGCCAACAGCACGACAAACTTGTCTTCGCGCGATCTCGAATAATTATGCTAAACCGATACGAACGCTAATCCTTTATATAAACACCGAATGTCAACCGAGCACGAAAGGACACGATCAGCCATCAGCACTACAGGATAGAGGATTGCCTACCCGGTCGGTATATGGGTAATCCAATGGGATAGGTAGTGAGATCAACACGGCAGTAGTCCATCTCATTCTGGCAAACTAAATTGGGGAACTTTGCTACTCACGTTTCGGACGTTAATTTTCCGCCAAACAAATCCACAGGTAAAGACAATAGCAAGTGAACGTTTGAAATTCATTACGAACGCCTGTTAAGCTTAGCAAAGTGGGATGTTACTAATGCAATGTTATGTGTTAACGGTTATTTCAGTGACAACTCCTCCAAAATCATTCAAAAAAGTCGGTCGTAATTTATAACGGCCGCGGGATTTGCAAGACCAACGGAAAATGTGGTCTAACGGATTTCCTGAAACAAAGAAATCGGTTGGCTAGCCAGTGTGGCAAAATCGACTGATAAAAGCAACGTGACAGAACAAAATGTCACCATTTTTTCAGGAGTGCTGTTTTATAACAAATGAAACACTTCCTACTACACTGTCACCGCTTTTCACACTGGGGATAAGGAATGTTGCCGAAATTGTGAATATTTTCCGAAAAAAAACTTTACCCATTAAAAGCTGAACATTTTTGAAAAAGATCGAAGAGCAAAGATGAAAAATAAATGATCTTCCGCCTGCAAACTGTGATAAAAGGTAAAAATAAAATGTCGGAGAAAATCAGTGAGTATGTATTTGAAAATTACCTAGGCAATTTAAACAACCGAAATTTAAAAAACCGTATACACATAGCTGACTCGACCTGTTCAAAGCGTAGAAACTGCGGTGTTGGCGGTGATGAAAGTTTCATTTTCTTTTTTGTCTTGTTTTATTTTTTAAGGAAAATTAGATATTAGTCTGCCATTTATACTTGAACAAAAAATACCAACATGTTCTTCATTCTAATTTTTTAAACTTATTTAATTTGTCCCTATTTTGTTTGATTCGATATATGTTTCGTAGATTCATTTGTAACGATTTTTCATGCTCAATTCTTGGTAGAACCTTACAACATGCGATTGTTAAAACGTTTTCTTTAGAGATGATCACCTCTAGCTTATTCGAAAAAACCGTTATAGCTTTTTTTTAGCTTTATATATTGTTTCCAACTTCTGCATCATCATGATGAAACCACGGAAAGCCGCTCATGTAAAAACAATATTTAAAAAATTGGTGCAAATTTTTAAACATAAATACAGTAAGGTCGTTTTTTTACGCGGATTGCTTTCCTCCATTACTCAAAAACGGTACAGGTTATCGACCTCATTTCAATCCCGTTTTCCGTTTTAGGCCATGAGTGATCATATAGGGTGTTGTATCATGATCGGACCATTTTTTTATATGCGAGATTTCGCAACTATTGAATAAAATACTGTATCAAATATGTACCCGCATCATCAAAAAACTTCTTCTGATGATGTTCAGAAGGTTTCATTTAGATTACTTAAGTATTACTATTATTAAAAAAAGTCTTAAAAACTGGTCTATTTTCGAGCACAATTTGCCCTTACAATTGTTACCAAGTCTTGTTTTCAAGCAGTGATTTTAAAATCGAATATTTAAAGATTGCAGTATATTTTCCAGTAATATGCTTCTGTAACATTTAAATTCAATGTAGGAACACTTTTTATATGAAATATTTGCTTAAAAGTTTGAATTATTGGTGAAACGCGAAAGCCTGTTTTGTATCATGATCGGACCAGCCTTGAACCATGATCGGACCAACTTACTTCTGAGACATCACTGCTTCACTATGCTTATGTTTGATATACCAAATGAGGGATTTCACGTTTAATTCATTGGAACAGAATAAAAATGATGAAGCTTATTTTTTATAGAATAAAACCTCTCAAGAACGACGTAAGGTTCGCAAACTGAAGCAAAATTTATTAAAACTTCACTATAAATAGTCCACTATGCTTCAAATAGGGAAAATGTAACTCAGTGTCATCCTTATTTAGGAAGTACTTTTTCCCGCGAATTTTCGAACAGTTTACGAGAGAGTGATAAATTAAAATATATGAAAATTTATATTTGACGTTTTGCGTGGAATTTTTTCACGATTATTTTGAACGGTAAAATGATTTCACGAAGGTGAGAAAGGTTTAAAAATTGATTGATTTGTGATCTAATGATAATATGTATATCGAATTTATTTTTCAGCAACAAGACTCTCTTTGAGACTAACTAGTTTTTGAGCTGCGGCAAAGGAAACGTAAGGCAAAAAACTAATCTTTGAATTTCGTTTAGCGATAGGGCTTGAAAGTTTCGTCTCTCCGAAAAATGTCCTCATACGAAATTTCAACTCGATCGAACTTAAGGAAGTAGTGTCTCAAATTGGCCGCTTTTAATCTCACTTTTTTGACTGATGACGAAAGGCACAGTTCATGCAATTGTCGATATGGAAATTTCTGTTACCAAATATCTTAGACTTGCGTAAAACACCGATATCTGGTGTCTCTTCGAAAAAAAAAATAATCGGAAAAACTCGACTTACTGGGACTTAAAAAATTTTGTGCTGGGAAACTCATTTCACTTCACTTTAGATGGAATCAGAAATAGGTCTCAAAAAATGAAGTGAGCGTGAGAGTGAAATATATTTCACCGTGAGGTAACTCCCGTAACAAGTACCATTGGCTGAATATCGCAATTCAGGCATAAAAGTTAGAGCATTGCAATATTCGGAAATTTGTACTTGGGGACTACAAGTTGGTCTTACATCGTTTTCAAAATTGTGCTGGTAGAGTGAGCTATCGGTAAAACGAAACTGCAACCGAAAAAACACCCACAAATTGAATAGCAAATTTGCCATAATTCATAACGTTTGCGCAATAATATGAAAAATGTTTGAAAATAATTTTAGAATTACGAAAAAATATCTAATTTATCAAGCCTGAACCGAACACCGTGCATGTAAAGCCCAGCACGCGAAGCGGAAAATCGCTTGCAGTCTCAGAAGCACACTGGTCCGGTTATGATACACTTTTTGGTCCGATCATGAATCACCCTGGTCCGATCATAATACAAATTCTATGGTCAGGAAAAACGATATATTTAAATGAATTTACGTCAGATTTGCTATGAATTGTTATTTTTGTAAACTAGGCAAATAGACTTTTCCGATAAATGTATTTTATTTATGATTACATGTAATATTAATGGTGAAAATGTGACATGAAAAGTGATGTACCTTGAAAATAGTCTAAATTAGTCGGATCATGATACATTACCCTATCAGTTTTCAAAAAAAAAAAACACAATTTTTGGGGTAAATACTCAAAATTTAAAATATTGCGTTTTGGTCTCTAGATTGGCCACTATCATATTCAAACGAGGTTTAAACGTTTCAGGACGGTTTTCTTTGTTTTATTTGCAACTCAAAAAAGTCGTTTTTTACGCGGGCCCATACAAATTCGGAACGCATCCCCCGCGTAAAAAACGACCTTAGTGTACGTTATAAATCATTTGGATACTCGCGCCGATTAGTGTTTGTTACGTATATGCAGGGCCGGATTAACCCTTGTGAGGGCCCGGAGGCAAAGTAACATTTGCGGGCCCTTTTCAGTGGTCAAAATTTCAATAATGGAACATGTCATAAAAATCCAAGTTAAAGTAAGGTTTTAGAAGGATTCGCGACTACGAAGGTGCTGATATTTCTTTGGTTTTTGCATGAGAAAAAGAAGAAAGGAAATATTTCTGCCTTGGTCATCACATACATTTTGACAATTGCATATGAGAGT
Organism: Wyeomyia smithii; assembly: GCF_029784165.1. Classification (NCBI taxonomy): domain Eukaryota; kingdom Metazoa; phylum Arthropoda; class Insecta; order Diptera; family Culicidae; genus Wyeomyia; species Wyeomyia smithii. Next base: position 95,583,854 of record NC_073696.1, read on the forward strand.
TCGCCAAGGTGCGAACAGCCTTTAAAATCTCTTTCTTTCAGTTTTGTCTAAATTTAAGTTTTTTGAAGTGTCAGGAAAATTTGTGTCGTGGAGTCATTCGAAGTGCACTATTGTGGGGGGGCCCAAAGTGTGGAGGGAGGCCCGAAGGCCATGGCTCCCCTGCCCTAAATCCTCTGTATTGCGATTAACATGTGTTATCTGGATGTATGTGAACATTTTGATACTAAGTGTTTTTTTTTAGTTAGTAGCTTAAGTGTTTATGATAAACATTAGTAAATGATGAGTTTGCGTGGCCATGGCCAGCCGCAAATGATGACTTCTCCACACTGTTAGAAATTTTTAATTGAAATTGTTATGTTTCATCACCAATAAGTCTATGTAATTTGAGTGTACCAAACCGAGGAGAACGTTTCGAAATCATTTCGTTTCTTCCTTGTTAAACAACAACTTGACCAAAACTGGTACTGGTCTAAAAATTTGTTTGTAAATTAAAACAAAGTTTAGAATTTCTATTAATGAAAGGATATAGACATCTCGTATATTTAATGCACTTTGCCTGTAATGTGCTATTTGAAAATAACGTTTTTTTCGTAAATTAGTCCCAAGTACTTAACCTTGTCTGACCAACTAAAAATAACCCCATTCATCTTGACAACGTGATTATTGTTCGGCTTGGGGAAAGAAGCCCGAGTCTTATGGGGAAAACTTATCATTTGAGTTTAAGAAGCATTGTGATAGATTTTCCACTTTTGCAAGTAGGAAGAAAAAATATCTAAACTTTTCTGCAATTGACTGCTTACGACACGAAGACTTTTGCTTTTACGGAAATGCTTGTGTCGTCGCAGAATAATGACTTTGTGCATCCTGGAGGTAAATCAGGAAGATCCGAAGTACACAATTAACTGCACAATGATTTCACGGTAAAGTAAAATACCGAACTACTTGAAAACTTTTAGTTTACCTCTGTTCCGTAAAAAAATTAATGAGGAATCGAAAACCGAACGTGTTTACCGGAATACTGTAGATTTGTTTACCGAAAAAATACGTAAAACAGAGAATTTACGAGTTCAGTAAACTAAAATACCGAAACTCGGAACCCTGACTTCATTTAACCGAGATTTCGTCGAACAAAAAAGCTCTTTTATTCACTTCTGTTCGAGCGTCTTGATAGAATATTTCCATACACATTACACTTTTTATCAACTTTCACTATTTATTTCTATCACTCCCATTTAAACCAATAATGAATACTAAAATAAAAAAGACGAGTGTGGAGGGACTACCAAATCCCTTCGCGCGAGGTGGCATCCAGCGGTCTCCGCAGAAAAAGGCGGAGACGGAAGCAATGAAACCCGGTGGCGGAGAGGCCCACACCGGAGGTTTCCACACCGGATAGAACGGTCGATGGTCTCTTGCTAGTCAAGGCCATCGAAAAGAGCAGGGACAAGCGGCCTAGGGTGGCAGCGCTTTCCGGACAGCTTGATGCTATCATCGAGTTCGCGGCGAATAGGAGCAATATGTCCAGGGATCTGAAGCAGGGCCTCCTCCTGCTTCGGGCTACCATCGACGAAGCTCAAAATGAGCACGCCGAACTTTTGTGGCTCAGGTTGAAGCCTCCGAAAAGGGAGGACCAGGAGGGCAACTGAATCTAAGCAGGTTCAGACTGATGCCCTCATTCGCCGCGATCTGCTCTACGGGGCAGGTCGGTAAGCAAACGAGGCAGCCCCAGTGGAAGCGGCCCCCGATAATGTGAAGAAAGGTTTGGTGGAGCTGGCCTCACGATCTAGCACACCAACAGGCTCAAAGGCCGGAACATCGACCGGAGCGGCGACTGCGGGAAATCCATGGGTTACCGTAGTAGAAAAAAGGCGCAAGGAGGGTAAAAACCGCCAGGACGGAGCGGCGACAGAACGTTCGCCAAATGTCGAACGACGCCCTCATACTCAAGACTGACGGGTCTAAGTACGCAGAAGTCTTGAAGAAAATGAGGAGTGAAACTCACCTCAAGGATTTAGGGGCGGATGTGCGGACCATCCGTCGATCTCGCACTGGCGAGATGATCCTTGAGCTCCGAAAGGATGCGAAGAACAAGGGCGCTTCCTACAAGGCGGTAGCCTAGCAGGTGCTTGGCAAAGAGGTGCAGATTCGGGCACTCACTTCGGAGGTGACTCTCCAGCCCAAAAACATGGATGAAATCACCGAGGGGTGCGACGTTGCACAAGCCCTCAAAGATAAGTGCGGGGTGGAGGTGGTCACTGCGTCAATCCGCCTCCGAAAGAGGCCACCTTTCGGTTAGCATCGGCAGATGCGAACCTGGCACTAAAGGAAGGCAAGCTAAAGGTCGGCTGGTCAGTATGCCCTCTGGGTATACTCCAACAACCGGACGTTTGCTTCCGGTGCTTTGAGGGAGGCCATGAGTCCTGGACCTGCAAGGGGCCCGACAGGAGCAAGTTATGCAGACGTTGCGGTGGTGCAGGCCATAAAGCTGCTATGCTATGCACTGCTATGCGGCTCAGCAGCTACTATACCAAGCAGTCACTGAGTCGCTGTCGGACATCGCCATCGTATCGGACCCCTACCGCATTCCTCCCGGAAACGGTAACTGGGTTGCGAAAAAGTCCAATAGTGATAAATTTAAATAGTGAAAGTGGATAAAAAGTGTAATGTGTAGTGAAAAAAGCTCTTACCGAGATTCCGAAAAACAGAACTGTCAAAATAACCCATGGTGTTTCGGTGTAGATGTAAAACCAGCAGGTTTTGCGGCTGATTATTATTATTATGTAAAAACCTGCAGACTAACTTGAATATTGAGTAAGTATATTTTTTTTAGATCTTGTTTTTTTTGCTGCGAAGAATATTAGAAGACAAAGGATTAATTCAATTGTTTCTTCACTCAATTTTGTAGGTTATCAACTCGCTTCGCAGGATGGAAGTTGCAGAGTGGCAGTTGTTACTTTTTTTCCTGGAAGCAATACAACTGTCCCGTTTTCACTAATGCTCTGTTTAGTTGAATCAGTTTTCTTAATAAATAATAAATTCATTTGTATATTTAACGGTTTTGATCATATTCTGGGTTTATCTGGAAAAATCGCAAAATACGTGCTTCAGTAAGTTTTACCGAAGTTCTCGTAATAATTTGACAATTAAATTTTCCGAGTTCCGTAATTATTTATTGAGTATCTCGGTAAAACATCACCGAGAATCTCGTTAAAGTTTGACAGGTTTTCAATTTTTAGTTTTACGGAATCTCGGTTTTTTATGTATTACCGAGATTTTTACCGAGATCTCAGCTGTTGAAATCTCGCTAATGTATTTTACCGTACTCGGTGATAATATCTAATTGTGTAGGAAATACGCGAAAGAAAAATCAGTAATGGGGGACATAGCAATTTTAAAATACTTTATTTGTCGTTCAAACTTGCTCTTAAAACATGACTGTAGCAATCAAACAAATCACAGTTCAATTTAAAACCTGAACTAGACTACCACAACATGATCTACCACTACTCTCTCCCACTCTGCGAGAACATTCCAAGCCAGGGGGTACAATTGATTTGGAAAATATCGCCAAGGGGTACGCGGTCAAAAAAAGGTTGAAAACCGCTGAATTAGATAATTATTTAAAATTTTGATAAAGAAAATTGGAAAATTAAAAGTTTACAATTTCACAATCAAACCTTTATGCCAAACACTGTCGAATGCTTTTTCTATGTCTAAAAGAGCAGATCCAGTGGAATAACCTTCAGATTTGTTAGCTCGTATCATACTAGTAACTCTGAACAATTGATGAGTAGTGAAATGCCCGTGGCGAAATTCAAACTGTTCATTAGGGTAGGACACAATATAAATTCTAGCTGGCATGCACTTCTCATGTACCTTATGGGTCCTATAACAAGCGTGTAACTTTTCAGACCGATCGGTGGAACTATATTTTTGCGCCCTATTTTCAAAGTTTCCATACGATTTTGAATGGGAAAATCCACTTTTTCAAAACTTATTCTCTAGAGATTGTCCAGTTGGCTTTTAAAAATATATCGATACATGATATTTGTAGGAAATCTTCCTGAGAAAAACTCTTCTGAAGACTGTAAGGCGCTTCAATGCTTGTTGAAAACCCAAACTGATTGAATGTTTGACGAACGGCTCACTACTGAATTGGGTTGTTTAGCTATATCAGTTTTTATATCATCTGAAAGATCTGCATCGCTACAATGACAGTTCGTCCATATACCAACTGTCATTGTAGCGATTTATAGCGAATTTTTATTCTTTATTTAAAAATCGAAGAATAGTGATATAGTATTAAAAATCACGTTTTGCTCAGAAAATAACATTCTTTCAGATGATATATAAAAATCGGAAATCCGTGAATAGCTAAATAACCCAATTGAAATGAAAACCTTTAAACGAGTGCGGGTAATCAACCGACTATTAGGCTTACACTTCTTCACACGAGCTCTAATGTCTTCAAAATTGAGACATGTCTTCACATTTGGCATCCCTGTCATAACACGCGAACCAGAGTTATATTTCCACAGGCCAGCAGTAATGTCACTTTGTGCTCGGTCAGGGTTATATTTTTCATAAGCCAGCAGCAGAAATGTCATTTTGTGCTCTACCAGCATTATATTTTCGAGCAGCAGAAGTGTCACTTTGTGCACTACTTGCCAGTTAGTGAAAATTTAAAAAATCTAATTTTTCAATTTAAAAATCAGAGAAAAATCGTAAAGATTGAAAAAAAAGGTGGTGCTCATCCAGCTTTTTACGCACCATAATGGCGGGTGCTATAATGCGCGTTCGTAATTTGTGAACCTCTCTGCTTACATCAGATTCGTGATTTCTGCAGTTTTGGCAACATTGATGTTGCCAGATTTATTGTTTTTCGTGCGAAATATATGAAGAGTCAAACTGACGTAAGCAGAGTTGTCAAAAGGGTTGGTAACATATTACGAATTTTTCATTATAGCGTCCGCCAATATGGCGCGTAAAAAGCTGGATTGAAATGTCGTTCATCGATTAGTATCCAGCTTTTTACGCGCCATAATGGCGGACGCTATAATGAAAAATTCGTAATATGTTACCTACCCTTTTGAAAACTCTGCTTACGTCAGTTTGACTCTTCATGTGTTTCGCGAGAAAAACAATTAATCTGGCAACATTAATGTTACCAAAACTGCAGAAATCACGAATCTGACGTAAGCAGAGAGGTTCACAAATTACGAACGCGCATTTTAGCACCCGCCATTATTTTTTGGCAACGCTGTTTAGTTTGTTTACATCGCCGTGATTTACTGTGAAAATTACTGTGTTTTACTAGTCTACAGTGATTTTTTGCGTTGTAAAATAAGTTGCACCAGCATAATTGCCCGACTCTCGTTACAACTCTCGAAAAAGTCTAAGCTTCGATTTTAAAAGGCGCGCTGCAGAATCCTACTCTACTTTTTAGAGCGACTTTATCGGTTGTTCTTGTTTGGCTATTTATTCGCAAATTGTTTTAGTATGTCTACCGCTCGTGATCATTGTGCTAAACCAGTAAAAGGTGATGAAGAATCCATCTCATGAGTGGTACGTCTGTTTGTCTGTGCCCGAGGGTCTACCTGAATTTTTTTTTTTTTGAGGTGAATAAAGCGACACAGAGAAATAATAAAACTAAATAGTAATAAATTATCAATAAGTCCGTCATTTTGTGCTGTTGTTTTGTTTAATGGCTATTGTTTTATATTCAAGATAATGTCCGCTGCGAAAGTGATCGGATAGTTCATGAATCAAAAAAAAATCGTGGTGACGACCGGCGAAACTATTTGACATGTCTGTGATTTGTGAATACATCACATCAAAGCTTCAACTCGATCTTAAACAGAATCTACTATGACATTTTTCTCTGTCATGTTCAATAATGTGAGCAAATGTGAGCTTATCGTGAAACTCGCTTGAAAAAGCAAGTAGAACATATTTTTCTTTGTCATCAGTAAACTGCATGCTTCGAGGTCGAGCTACAAATTTCGTTTTCTAGTCATCATCATTCCAATTTGTTCGCAGCTTGTCTGTTTTCAGGTATTTCTAAAGGCGATTTTTCAAGCAAACTTTTGTTCTTTTATAAAAGGTAATAACTCGTGAATTGAATTTATTCCTCCGAAATCTTGTTACTTTTCAAACAGTGTAGTGTAGACAATAATAATACTGCCAAATTTCGAAGCTGCACTAAATTGTTCCCAAACAAATTACGTAATTTCGTTTTCAGATGTCGGAAGTCACCGCGAAAATTCCGAAACCAGTCCTCCGCGGATTGCACAATGCCTCAATCAAGCGTAACCTTATCGTGGCTGGAGTGCTGTGCGTGATTTCTGTGGTTGTTACTAAATACGTATATGTTGAACCAAAGAAACAGGCATACGCCGATTTCTATAAGTAAGTTCTTAGTTTCTTCACATGGGTAAGGTACAAATGATTTTATTCTCTCCTTTTATCCACTAGGACCTACGACGCCAACAAGCACTTCGAACGTATGAAGAACGCCGGACTGTTGCAATCTGTTAAGGATTAAGAAGGAAGTATGGCAATAGTTCAGTCGTTTATTGTGCGTTTATTTAAATGAAATAAAAAAATAACTAATCGGAACAATTTGCTTTAATCTACCGAGATAGATTATTGATCTTCAAAACTCAAGTGATAAAATCAAATTTGCAAGCTAAATATTATCTAAATCTATTTCAAAAGTCGGCATCAGTAAAATTTGCTGCAAGCTGAGATTACAGAATGGACATGTCAATCTATAGAATACATATCTCGCTTATAACACGTTAGATGCTCCCGAACCATACATTTGATCCCATTTTACATATTGGGACAAATCGCTCTGCGAAACACTTGCACGAACGCGCCCAAGGGCAGTCCTAAAATCCGCATAACTAACCGGTCGAACATCGTCCTTTCCTATCAATCCAAGCTGATCGAATGGAATGGAACGAATTGGACCCATCGAAGCTTCGTGACATAACACTTTCATATCAGCACCCGAAAATCCCTCAGACAATTTACCAATTTCATTAACTTCCTCAGGAGTCAGAGAGTTCTTCTCATTGGCTAGTAACCGACTAAGAATTTGAATTCTGGCGGGCAACTCCGGTAACGGGATGTACAATCTTTTCACCATTCGCCTTCGAGCAGCTTCATCGAGCTCTTGGGGTCGATTTGTAGCTCCAACAATTAGAATTCGGTCATCCTCAGCCGTAGCTGCACCATCGAGCTGGATCAAAAACTCCGTTTTCAATCTTCGCGAGCTTTCGTGTTCCGTTTCTGATCGCTGACAGAGCAGCGAATCTATTTCATCGATAAACACAACGGCTGGTTGATGAACCGCAGCCACAGCGAACAAGGCCCGTACCATTTTTTCTCCATCGCCAATCCATTTAGACGTCAGTGACGAAGCACTTATGCTGAAAAACGTTGACTTTGACTGGGAAGCTATGCATTTGCCTATCAAGGTTTTGCCTGTTCCTGGAGGACCAAAAAGTAATATTCCTCTCGGTGGTTTGCGTAGTCCTGTGAAAATATCTGGCCTTAAAATGGGCCAAACTACTGCTTCTTGGATAATTGTTTTCGCATACTCCAATCCGGCTATATCGTCCCAACAAAGGGGTGAAAACCGATCCATAATTTCGCTGCGTATTAATTCAATCATTTTAGGCTCAATATGACGCAAACGTTCGTCTACCTCCTCCTCTTCACTATTCTGACTGTGACTTGAGGAAGCTGGTGAGTTTGTAGGCTTAGGTACCTCTGGATTGCCTTCTTGTCTGACCGGACAAACAAATTTACTTCCTAGAGTTCGACGTCCACCGAGAGATTTCTTACCATAGGAAAATAAAGGTGTTTGCCCAGGTGGATTGATATTTCCATATTTCTACAAGAAACACAAAATTATTACATTGCAATTTTTTGATTAAAAATTCAACACCAACCTTAATATTTTGGATTTGCAATTCGTCTTTTGCTGTCCGGAAAGAGTTGCCATTGATATTTTGACCTTTCTCGCTACACTCGCTCGACATTTCATTATTATTCGAAACACCAGTTGTTTCTATTCTAGCAGAAGGAATTTTTGGTGTGAAGGATGAAGTTGTCGGCGCGAAAACACGACGAGAAATTTCTTCGACTGCAACAGACTTCAGTTTACTGATGCCGGGAAGATGTGATGAGCTTTTAGCAGTGTACGAGCATTTTGGTTCGTCGTTTACATTATTTTTCAAGCCTGTGAAATCATTCTTATCTAATTTACCAAAAATCTTTTCAACAGTTTCTTTACTTAATTCCCAGCTTGAGCAATCTTCAAAACGTCCGCGGCATGATCTCTTATCGGTTAAATAGTTTAACGGGTCTCCGAGACCGATTCCCGGCAAACCATTGTTATCGTCCTGTTCATCGCTATTGTTTCTCGTTTCAAGTAAAGCGATTACATCTTCGCAGTAGTTATTAACCGAATCCGGATCAATGACCGCATCTTGGTAAACGTCCAAATGTTGCTTCAAGAGTAAGCTAGCAAATCTTTCATCATTTCTAATAAAAAAAAACAACAAAGTTGAATTTCACTACAATTTGAACATTAAAAATACCACTAACGACTCTAAGGCCTCCGCGTAAAGTTGAGAAGTCACGTTTCGGAGACTTTCAACTTTCTTAAATGGATCCTGTTCCTGGGCGCTTTCATCAAACGTATTCAAAAGCCCACGAATGTAATTCACCAGTTCATCCGAATCGCCCATAACTAAGTTTTGAAGATTAACAACTCTCGCAGATTTTAGTGATAGAAACGGAAATAAACTAAAATTTAGTTATTTACTATTATAAGGAAGGTAAATTGCGCCAACCGCAATGATTGTTATCAAAACATACCTTTTAAAAAGGTCGCGTGTAACTAATTAAGCGACATCTACATACAAGTAGTCGTAACAACGACAAACCTGAGTTTACTCTCTTCTCTAGAGTGCCTGTAAATATATAGAGTGGCGATACTGTCAAAATTGGAATAAAAATTATCTGTCAGTGTCATTCCGATTGAGCAAACAACCTATTAAACACGTGTGGGAAAAAGAGAAAGGATGTTCAGTGTTACCAGTGTTACCAACGATACTTTGGATGGCACGGCGCCACTCTAGTTATATAAAGGCACTCTACTCTTCTCTATCATGATTCATACCATTTTACGAACTGACAGGTGTCACGGATCCTGCTGATATTGATGCTGCTTTTACGTGCGTTATCTCAGCGGTTCCGAGCCAATGAGGTATACAAAGGTGAGGAAGAAGAAGAAAGTCTGTATTAGTAACGAAAAATCACAGGAGGGTTGTGTGCACGACCGCAAGGTTGAAGTAGAATACTTTTATAAGAAAGATAACCCGGCTGCTTGCGTGTCAGTCATTTTGAAATCGGATTTGTTTCGTATATACCGATTGTTAAGCACAGTATCAACAAATCCTAATAAACATAACACAGCTGTGCATTTGCAGCAGCATCAAACCTCAGTTGCAGTTTATTGATAGCCATTCATTATGCTCTTCCAAATACATTTAGTAGCCTTAAAAAAGGCTGATAGCTGCTATTGCAATTTTCATTCAATTATTGCATAAATGCTTCATGGTCAGATAGCGTGCGATATTCGCTCTGACATAATAAATTTTTCGAACGTTGTGGAATGATAAAACTGGCTAAATTATTTCCAGTTATACCAACGTACAAAATACAACGTTCGAAAATTTTTATTTCGTATGTCGTAAAACTCATGTAGGAAAAACACATCTCATTCATTCTGAACCCGCCTTTATTTACAGTTCCTACAGTTTTTCTCAGTTTCGTAACACGGATGTACAAAAACGATTTCTTCTGGAAATTCTGTCGAGCCGGACCGATAGAGATCTCATTAAGGCAACAAAACAATATGTATTGTGTCGTGTTGTGCGGCTTGGAAGAAAAAAATGTTCCCGTCCCCGTGTCGCATGGAAGCAAATTGTCGCGTGTTTGATATTGCCGATGGTAGACATGAGTATGAAGGTTGAAATTCTGCTGGGATGTCTAACCATAACCGTCTTCTTCAAGGCGTTACATCCTTGTTAATGAAGTGTTGTGAATTTTCTTAAACAGACTCAGCATCGTGAGCAGAACGTGCCGAACTTTTCTGTTTGAAATCGGATTTGTTTCGTATATACCGCTTGTTATGCACGGTATCAACAAATCGTAATAAACATCACACTGCTGTGCATTTGCAGCAGCATCAAACCTCAGTTGCAGTTAATTAATAACCATTCATTATGCTCTTACAAAAACATTCAGTAGCCTTGAAAAAGGCCGGATGCTGCAATTGCAATTTTCATTCAGTTATTGCATAAGTGCTTCATGGTCAGATTTACCCGCTGCAACTGCTTCTCGCTATTCGTAGCCAAGCCACAGTTGTAGCCGCTATACGCTGCCATTGGTATCCGATGTCCCTGCATCAGCTGGCCCAGCTGCTATCGATGCTGAGATCCGCTGCAACTAGTACGCTATCCATTGCTACCCCACAGCTGTGGCCGCTATCCGCTATCGCTGGTATCCACTGCACTGCTACTGCTGCTGCTAAGGAATAACTGCTGTTGTCGCTGTCTAGAATTATTATGAGCGGCTTCGGCTGAAACAGGCTCTTATATAGGCCAAATAGCATATTTTCAATTGCAAGGTATATGATTCTGTCGACCGTGCTTGGGAAGCAATCATATAACGACCAATCAGAGGTCGAATTTTTCGTTTTGACAGGGCTTGACTATTTTCAATAGTACAATAGTTTGAACAATAAAATTACAATTATCTTCATTTGGGATGAATATTAGAAGATTTTCCAATCTATTGCTTCAAGAACGAAGGAAATCCATCGAATACTAACCGATTTGTATGCATTTGAAATTGGACATATTTTTCTCTTTTTTCGGTTTTAGATCTTCATTTCACATCCCTATGCAGCCGAACTTCCTGAGAGAAGTATTCTACTTCAAAAAAGGTAAACAGAAGCACGTGTTGGGGTTGTGAAGTAGATCTTCAAAAACATGAAAATGCCATTTGGAATTGTGTTCCGCATTGTTCAACGACGCAGGTAGGCATTTTCAGCCGTAAACTGTCATAACTTGTGAAAATTTCTTGAAAAAAATGTATCGAACATTGATTTTTGGGCATTGTTTTTTGACTTCTACGTTATCACTGTTAACAAAAAAGAAGCCCTTTAAACCCGAGACACAATCCATCTCCGTACCTTTCTATATTCCATTGGTTCCGAGCTTTCTGTCAAAATTTCATTCATGAATTGAGTTAAGAAACGTCTCGTAAAATGGTCTATAAACATGTACACTGAAAATAAATCGCACGCTAATCCATAATGGTTTTTGCATATGAATGTCAATAAATTAGCCCAATCATTTTATTATGTCGACCTATATCGATTTTTATTGGAATCCACGGTATTTTAACGTTTTTTTTTGCTTTTGACGTGTGAAAGCATTGAAATCTGAGTGGAAAATGATTGATTTTGGTATGCATGACATGGCAAATCGAAGTGTAAGACACTTGATTTTGTGCTGTGCACTGAAACGCAAGTGTATCCCCCGTAGATATGAAATGTTTCATCTATTAGCACAGAAGTAAGTGGCAGTAACGTGTCGATTTTTTACAGTGTATGATCTGGGATGTAGATTATTGCAAGATGACGTCATCAACAGAATTTTGACAGTTCAGGGAGCTCGCTTTCCAGACCTAGAAAAATCTTTTCGATGGCGACGAAACTAGATTTTGTTTGCTAAAGCCTGTATTACACTCTTTGACCAAGCGTCAAATAATTGTCATTTTTTGACAGATAAAAGTTTAGTTAAAGATAATTGTTTGTCACTCTCCAATTTTTCAATGTGGCAAACACCTGCAAACAACAATCATGATGTCAAATAAATTTTACCACACGCTCCCTAAAATGAATTCAAAAATGATTAGAAAACAATTCATTTCCATAAAAAGTTAAACAACACGAAAATTGAGTAACTCTGTTGTTATTCAAAATTGTGTAACCATAGTATGGGCAAATGCTGTGTATTTATTATTCAGAATGATGTATCCAATTGAACTCATTTTTTGTGTTTAATAAAACTCATTTAGTTCTTAAAAAATATCAGTTTATGAGTACAAAATTATCCATTTATTGAATTTAAAACTACTCAGTTTTGAAATTAAAACCTACACCGATTTAGATTATGGAACTATCAAGTTTTTGAATAGAAAAATATTCATTTTTGAATTTAGGACTAACCATTTTCAGAATTTAAAAGTACTCAGTTTAAGAATGGAAAACCACTCAGTTTTAAATGTGATGTTAGCGTAGAAAGGGAGGTTTGTGCCAGTAACAGTCAGAACAAAACAAAACTTAGGTTACATTCTATCTGAACGGTGTCTAATTATATTTATTTTTTAAGTATATTTTGCTCTTTTTTTGTGATGCATAATCACCTGATATTTTACTCTCCCACAAATTTCCTGATGACACGAACAACCTGAAAACTTTTGGTTCCTTAGAATGAATAATGAAAAAAGTTTATATGTGTACCTTAAAGCTTTTTAAAATGTCCGTGACCACCTTCTCAGCGATTTTCTCATTTTTTGGAATCACTCAAACAGCCACAAGAACAGATAACACGGCCGCAAAGGCTAAATAATGGCGCACAAATGTTGAATCATGGTGCCGCCTTTTCACTCGTGTCAAAAAATGGCGTCGTTTTTTCATGCTTAGTACTCAAAATTGAGTTATAGTGGTAAATTCAAAAATGAGTTATTCTAGATTAATCTAAAATCAGTGTAAAAATTACACAGAATCACCAAATGCGGTATTCATTTTTTGACGTTTCCATGCAACTTATGAAATTGAATTAAAACTAATTCATTCGCCGTGTTACTTTTCACGAGCGTGCATTATGTCAAAACGTCAAATATTTGACCATTGGTCAAAGAGTGTAATACAGGCTTAAGGGCGTCGTTGTTTTGTTCCATTTTTTGGAACAAACTCAAATTCACTGCTGCACTGATTTTGTAAATTCTGTTTTATACCAGGTCTGAACTGAAAATTTGATCGACTGGTTTTGATCTATTTTTGTCACTTTTTGGAACAGGGAAAAGATAGTTCTTAAAACCTTTTGCACGCTACTCAAAAACATCATCCACCAAGGGGGTCATAGATATATATACCTCATTTTAGGATATTTTTTCCATATAAGCGTTTTAAGTGTGTGCGTGTGTACAAAATAAAAATTTTTCACAACAAATATTTTTCGTTATCTTCGTCAAAATACTACGCACCAAGGGCAAAATACTACCTACGACCTGCAACATAAATTATTCGATCATATACCAACCCATCCTGAAAGAATCTCACTAACGTTTGGTATAAAACAACAAGATATGTTACACCAGTGCGTGAAAGTTGATCTATATTAGTTATTGGTGAGCTGGGATATGTACAGCGATACGGTAGAATACGTTGAAAACTGCGAAACTTGCGCTCAGTTGTACAGGGAATATCCCCTCTGTCATCAAGGGATTCTCCGGACGGTCCGTGGCAAATTCTTCAAGTTGACTTCCTGTCCATTCCTAGATGTGAGTTTGGCGATTTTTCAGTTTTTGTGGACACCTATTCACGATTCCTTTCAGTGCTCGAAATGGAAAATAAATAGGCCGAAAGCTCGAACTAACTTTTTACGTGCCATAATGATGGACGCTACAATGAAAAAATCGTAATATGTTACCTATCCTTATGATAACTCTGCTTACGTCAGTATGGACTCTTCATGTATTCCACCGGGAAAACCATAAATCTAGCAACATCAGTATTGCTAAAACTTCAGAAATCACGAAATTGATGTAAGCAGAAAGATTCTCGCGTCATTATGGTGTGTACCCGAAAAATAATTTACAATGTATTTTGCGGTAAGAACAGTAAACGGAAAATGTTTTTATTGTAGCAATAATAAACACGGTATTTTCACTGTAAGCTTGCAAACGATTGTTGTCATTAACATGTTATAACAACGTTTTTTGTTGTTGAATCTACCACCGACAGTAGGGTGTTATTATTTCTTTTGATTACTTACTTTACTTTTAAGGCGACAGACCGATTATCGATCCAGTGCCGAATCCAGAATACGTCGCCATGTCCCTCGGTCTTGGGCTGCTATCCTCCAATTGCCCCTAACACCTATTTCGCGTGCATCCTCGTCGACAGCACACATCCAACGAGTGCGGGGTCTACCTCGAAGTCGTCGACCTCTATCAGGATTCCTGCTAAATATAGCCTTCGCTTGACGCTCATCCGGCATTCTCGCTACATGCCCAGCCCACTGAAGCCTGCCGTGTTTTATCCGCTTGACTATATCCGCCGATTTGTATGCCTGGTACACTTCATGGTTCATGCGTCTGCGCCAAACACCATTGTCTAGTTTGCCGCCGAGGATTGAACGCAAAATCCTACGCTCAAAAACACCAAGAGCTCGCCGATCAGCCTTTTTCAGCGTCCATGATTCATGGCCGTAAAGAGCCACCGGAAGAATCAGTGTTTTATAGAGTGCTAGTTTAGTACGGATTTGCAGACTGCGGGACCTTAGCTGGTTACGTAATCCGTAAAAGGCCCTGTTTGCGACTGCTATCTGCCTCTTTATCTCACGGCTAACCTCGTTGTCACATGTCACTAATGTTCCCAGGTAAATAAATTCGTCGACTACTTCAAATGTTTCCCCATCTAGCACCACCGCAGCACCAACATCCGACGGACTACCACGCACTCTGCCAGCCACCATGTATTTCGTTTTGGCAGAGTTTATGACAAGCCCTAATCTCGCAGCTTCCCTCCTGAGAGGTCCGAAGGCCTCTTTCACAGCTCTACGGTTGATACCAATGATGTCGATATCGTCCGCAAAACCGAGAAGCATCTGCGACTTCGTAATGATGGTGCCGCTTCTCTGCACACCAGCCCTCCTTATAGCACCTTCCAATGCGATGTTGAACAATAAGTTCGACAGCCCGTCACCCTGCTTCAAACCATCTAACGTCACGAACGATTTCTTTCGATAAGAAATGTCAAAAGAAATACATATTCTACTGAATTTTCTTAATTTAAATAGCAAAACTATTGAAAAAAATCGATTTCGAATTTTAACAACTGCAAGTGGTTTTAAGACATACCCTACCGTCAAGAAATCATGACACAGGGAGGCCAGGTCATTTTTCAAATATCCTCACATTCCACAAATAATGTCTTTATACTTAGGAAATCTGTAAACACACACTTAATTTATCCCGGCAAACTTCCCAACAGCTGATGGAGCTCGGCGAAATTTCTAACAAGTGTCAGCAATATATTTCGACGAACATTCAGCAAATATATCGATCTACCGTAAACCAGCAGGTATTGAATTTCGTTTGCCGAAGTTCTTGAAAATTCTGCCGAAAACTTGTAGAACATTTCGCTGAATTTATCGGCTGTTGAGTTCTCGGCAATAAAATCTAAGTGTGCATGGTCCCCGTTGAAAGTTTACAAAACTTCCAGTGACACATTAAATCGAGTGAGGTTAATCAACCGATTATAAGGCTTCCACTTATTCACACCATATCTATGTCATGGCAACTGCTTCCTGAAGCCGCCGCTGATGATGATGACGCTAGTGTTGAAAATATGGTCTTAAGATCCGTTCATTGTGCCACATCAGTAACACGCGGATTTATTTAATGCTTTTAAGTATATTGAATGTAGGGTAATCCGGAACGTGTTAGAACATGTTTGAACGTGACCATTTATGTCCTGCACAAATCCATAAAACTTTCGAAACAAAACAAACGCTCTTCGCGCTTCGCATTTCTACACACCACTGGCAGCAACAGTTGATCTCGCATGGACGGAGCTTAACCGGCTGTTTCGCGAGCATTGACAGCCTTTTGACGTATAATCGGGCCAGAGAGCCAGAGAAAAACGGCTTCAAGCAAAATGTATGGGAATGACATTCGTGACAGGGATGTGATTCACACGCGCTCAAATGTTTTCAATATTAAGACATGTCGTCACAACTGGCATCCCTGTCATGACACGAAACCAGGATTATATTTTCCACAAGCCAGCAGCAGAAATGTCACTTAGCTTACTATCAGGGTTATATTCCCCAAAAAGCCAGCAATAGAAATGTCACTCTGTGCACTACTTTCCAGTTAGTGAAAATTTAAAACAAATATAATTTTTCAATTTTAAAATCAAAGAAAACTCATAGAGATCTAAGACAAATTACGTAATGCCTACTGAAAGGTCGGTTATCGATTAGTATAAGAAAAAGCAGGTATTTTTTCAAATTAAAACCCCCTATTATTTTACCATGAAAAACATTGTCAGTGACTTCTAAATGTAAGGGGAAAAATGCCTGAAAAAAATACTGTTAAGATACATAACGACCCCCCTATTTCATGGTAAAAATGGCAAAAACGATTGTTTTTTATTGTTGTGGACAGTGATATTTAATGTAAAATTGATGTATTCACAATGAAAAACATAGTTAAATTATGGTACAACTATGAACAATTACAGCAACTCTTAAGGTTTTTATAATGTTTTTTTTTTCGGGTAAAAAACTGGATTCAGATTGTCCTAGTCCAAATCTAGTATTTAATGGCGGTCTCTATCATGCGTGTTCATAATATGCAAACCTCTCTGCTTACGTCAGCTCTGAGATGTCTGATGAGTTGGCAACACAAATGTTGCCAGATACTTTTTATTATGATACAATACATAAAGACTTCAAACTGACGTAAGCATTGACAACCTTCATTATACACGCTCGTAAATAATAACTCATGAACTGAGCAACTCTGACTCAGTTTAGAACGATGTTCGTAGACGTCAAAAAATGAGTAGAAGTCCTTTTTGATTTTGAGTAACTTCGACTCACTTTTTGGGTTCCCTTCATATAACTAGTAATACTAGAGTAACGTCGCATATAACGACGTCCATTTTGAAAGATGATTACGATGTGCTTCAGTTTGTGACATATGTTTTTTAATTGTGTGCGCCTCAGAAGGCATTATAACTGTTTACTTTTATTACAAGGTAATAATTGATGAACATGTGGTGTCGTTTATTGGCCGTGGCGGATTTCTAGCCAGTAATGAAACTGAACTGTACCCAAAAAATGAGTAATGTCGTACTCAAATTTTGAGTAATAATGACTCATTTTAAAGACGCCTAGTGTTACTCAGTTTTGAGTTTTTTTGGAGTTACTCAATTTAAGAGTTGTTCCACTTTTTACGAAAATGCGTCAAATGTTACTCATTTTAGAATTATTATTTACGAGCGTGTATATCAAATTTATTTGCCATTACCGCCATTACCCCTCGTGATAAGCTGGAAATGGCAATCCACGAGACAGTTGCGATCAGCTGATTTCCGTTTGTTTCAACTTTTGACAGCCTCTGGTATGTTCGAACGGTCGCAAGATGGATGCAATCCGGAACGAAGAGCGTGAAAAATAAACGTTGTCTGATCGATTGCTCAAGTATTGCAAGTGGCAACCCTTACCACAATAATAAAATATCAGTTAAGATTTTTTTTTCCGCCAAGATTTCGTTTTGGCTTTTCAGCTTGAGAAACAACTACAATAACGAACGTACGAGCAATGAAACGTCACTCGTGGATTGCCTTATTGTAAATCAAGATGATGCATTCGTAGGTAAACATATTATAATTTTACTGTGCCATTTAAACTATTTTCTTATCGTTCCCATTATTCATGACATTTTTAAAATTCGTTTAAGGTGAAACGGGATTGTGGCCTTTTCCTATACAATTTTGAGGTTAGAGTTCTTTTTACTTCTGTATTTTGATCGTAAAAAATTCGGCTCCCACTAAATAAACAGCACTCAAATTGCTGCTTCAGGCATGCAACAGTTGTGAAAACAATTGATCAAAGTTTCATGTACGTAGTCTTCATAAATCAAGAAAAAATTAGATTGCAAAATTCGAGTTGATCGCGACCACGTCCCGATTCACCTTAAAACGTGTTTATCTGTTCCATGTGTTAGTGTTACACAAGCTTTACATTTTAAAAAGATTGAACGTTGTTCATGTTTTATGAAGAAGATTTTCTAAGTTAGGTTCGTAATACGATGCGATGTATGTAAAATTGTGTCGGCTAAGACATTTGCAACCTTTGAAATCTCGAGATTTTATAAAAGAATGCTTGTAGATACGATATCTGTTTTCTTTCTAATGGTTTGTTGCTGTCTGGCTTGATTAATTTGCCATACTTTAATAGATATAACCTTGCGCGAAGACAACACGTATCTGATCTAGATAAGTGTCAAACTTTCGACAATCAAACATACGCACACCTTCGCAAGTAAACGCATTTCGCTCTCACAATTTTTCGCTCTTCTCGTATTCGTTTGCTCTCGCCCATCAGTGTCGTGAAAGAAAATGGGAAAAAATGCAAATGGCGGTCGTTGTTATTGTTCGCTGGTAACAAACGAGCTCGATTTTCGGTAAATGGTGCCCTTTTCGTAGCAGTAAACGGCCGGAAAATATCGTGCGATGTTAGTTACTAACTTTTCGAGCGTTTATGTGTTGTTGGTTGCGGTTAACTAAGTGCTTAAAGTGGATTTTTGCGTACGGAAAAAGTGTGTCACCCTCGACGGCTCCTCTGCGGAGCGAAAAGGCTCAAATGGGTAAGAAGCTGTGCTTGGATTTTCGAGTGATTTTCCCCCCAGTGCGAAAAAAAGCTAACGCAATCTGTTCCCTATGATTAAGTCAACAAAAGAGTAGAATTAATAGCTGGAAGTTTTTGGAGCTCCCGTTTCGAAAAATGGAGTGTTTTTCCTTCTGTAAAGTGCGACTGCAATTTTCCAAAGTGTGAAAAGTGTCCATGAAAAGTTCGTGTTCGAAAGTGTGTTCGTGTGAAACGATGGAGAAAGAAGATGCCTGTGAGACGGGGAATAAAAAAGCAGAGTTCGGTTAGGGTTAAATTTTCATGAACGAAATCATTTTTCATGATTTTGTCATACGACAGTAGTGTTTTATGGAAAAACAAACCGATCTGTGGGCATGCAAATTTCCTGTGTGGAAATGAAAAAGTGCCAGCATGCAAGTGTAGGAACGGCAGGCCCTCCCCAAGAAAATATTCTCATCGTAATCATTGCCGTCGTAAAAATCAAAATGGCTGCTATTGCCTTCACTGGCCGTCTTCGTAGTTTAGCTGCTGCTGCTGCTGGTTGCGAGATTCTCGACTATCGTGGCTCTCGCGGTTCACAAAACAGTCGAGCAAAGTATGCGTGTGAAAATAATGGACGTGTTGGTGTTTGTGGTAATCAGTGCTGATACCACACGGAACACACGCATATCTACACAAGCGGTGCACTTTGCGTCATGATGAAAACAGATTTTAACTCTCCGTGCTGCATATTGCAAAAGGACTTAGCTGGTGTGTACACCAAACAAAAAACTCGGATAATAATTGTGATTCTGCTGAAATTTCGCCTCGACAAATCTAGTAACAGAAAAAAGGTTCCGAGTATACTACTGTCCGTTATGTTAATGTGGACTTATATGTAGAAACCAGTGCTGCTGGTACAGCTGCTAACCAGTCTATTGAAATTTATACAAGTGAGCCACTAGTTTTCTGCAGGCTTTAAACAATAATTTTACCATAAAATATACTAATTATACATTGTAACCGATCAGCAATTCTCTCTATTCTAGAATTAGATTAGAGACTTCATTTTTTTTCTATTGTAGGATGTTAATATCGTAGACGCTGGAATTCAGAATATACAAAACGTTTACAGGGTTACGGTTAATATAATTAAATTTTGAACCTAAAACAAATCATTCACACAAATTATTTGTACTGAAAATCCGCTGGCATCAGTGCAAAGATGATTAAAATTCAAAATAGTGACAAGTGGATTTACTTATATTTAATCATCAGTATCCTAAATATGTCCAAATATTGTCGAAAAGTTAACAAAATTCTGCGGGAATAAAATGAAAAATTGAAATCTAGTTCTACTAATGCATTCAACCAATTTCTTATCCAGTTTAATGAACGTAGATTTGCTTTCATCACTTTTTCTATTATAATGAGTTTATCTAAATAAGAATGTTAGGGTTCCGCTTGAAGAACCCGTGATTCCTAGAATTTTATTTCCGCTGGTGTGACGTACGAAAATACGATTTGGCAAAAAAAAGTATTCTATTATATTTTGCATGTTTTTGAATTTTGAACTTCAAAACAGTGATGATTAAAATGTGGAATGAAAAAATTGAAAATATTTTATTGGACCAACGAACGAAAAAAACATCAATGTGATTTTCTGTGTATGCTATGTATCGTGAAGGTATTATTCCATTATCAAAATCAATACATGTCAAGAATTACATCGCTAAACGCACAAATTGAATTATGTTTGAACTGGATTGCCAGAATTTTCAGAACAACAACCTGATTTTGCTCTTTGTCATATTCCACGACGACTACTCTCACGAACTGTCTCATAAATCTTTTGATATTAACGACAAGTCGCATAATGTCCATCGACACATATATTTTTAAGATAGATTTTTATCGACTTTGAGTAAAGTTGAAAAAAAAGCTTCTTAATGTTCATGAAAATCTATTTTTTTCTGCTTTGTTTTTCTTTCTTCGCATAAACTTCTCGCAGATGTAGTATTTTTCAATCATTTGAATAAAACACCTTCGCACAGCGGTTTTCGCTGATATTTGTTTTGTAAACATGGTGCATGAATTCAATGTAGTGCCATTATCATCAACCTTGCAACTATATGTAAAGGTAGAACAACTCTTTTTGAAAACTATCATTTCAATGTTCTTCGAATATGGACCAGGCTAGCATTTTTAATCATTGTGTATTGCGAAACGTTCAACGTTGACTGAATGATACTCTAACATCTAAATGGCATTTTGAGACAGTAATGCTTTTATAGGCAGTATAATTGTTTCAAAAAATGTGTTATTTTAATTTGGAAAAATCATAAAAAATATCTTAGCCAGAACGTTCAAAATTTAATGTGTTCTTTAAAAGCAACAACAATACAAGTCATCTTAAACCAGTCAGGAAATACATGGGTCGCTTTGTAGACGGAGTTTACGTAAATTCCGAAACCCGCGAAGAAAAATAGAAATTTTTTGAATGTCGATATGTTTCAAAACTAG
Organism: Wyeomyia smithii; assembly: GCF_029784165.1. NCBI lineage: Eukaryota > Metazoa > Arthropoda > Insecta > Diptera > Culicidae > Wyeomyia > Wyeomyia smithii. The sequence goes on from NC_073696.1 coordinate 95,605,111, forward strand.
TGAACAGAGTCAATTTTAACCCTCTAGTGCTCAATGCCGCCATTTGGCGGGCTTCAGTCAAACCTCTAAAAAGGCTCAATAAATACTTGAAAGGTGTTCATAATGATTCATCATGATTTTACCGAAGCCCGTCTAGAAATTAACTTGGGCACTAGAGAGTTAATTGCAAATCAACATGAAAGAAAAGGTCAGGTGATCAGAGAATATCAAAGAAAACTGAAAAATAATCAGGGAAAATTTTTTCGCCGATACGCGATTCTTCTCAAACGTCTCTTTAGCGCGGGGGATTCGGGACCGCTACCGTTCGGTTTCATATCTGATCGAATACTTTTGTACTGAATGCTGAAAAATATCAGGGAAATCTATGTTATATTTCGGGGAATGTCAGAGAAAATGAGAGAATTTTATTTTGAAAATTTTTGCGCCACCCTGGATATTGATCGCTAATAGAACATCCTTTCTAACCGCAATTCTCCCTCCGTTCGATGCTCAGAGTTTCGCAGTAACGTTTAATCACACGATTTACGATTCCGAGTTGTTTTTCGATGTCCCGATAAGACGATGCGAATTATCCAGGTGCTTGCGCAAAATTAATTCGCGACGAAATACAGTGTAAACAATACACTCTAAACTACTTCTACTCAAATTTTCAAGAGAAAATATTCAATTGGTGATTTTCTACAGCTTTTTTTTCCGTGATGCAATTTGAGAGTGGCAAAAATCAGGAAATGTCAGAGAATCAATTTTTCGATCAGGGAATATTAGAAAAACCTGAAAAATATTCAGGGAAATTTTTTTTATCTAAGACGCGATTCTTTTTTGAACGACCCTTTAGCGCACAAGCTGATTTTTGTAACATAAACGGCTAATTCGGGACATCTGCGATTCGGTTTCATATCCATCGAATCGAATACTTTTTTCACTGGGATTTCACAGTTGTTTTTCATCTACGTTGCACTTTTTTTTTGTGCTGAATGCTGAAAATATCAGGGAAGTTATTGTTATAAATCGGGAAAAATCAGGGGATTTGATTTTTAAAACTTTTTCGCAACCCTGAATTTGATGTGGGACACCCTTTAGTACCGACTTGGTTTGTCTACATGTGTTTCAATTTTGAAAAATTGTGTTTCAATTCTCTTTTTGAATTTTTTCGCCTTAGATGCGGTTTACACGATTACTCAAGAATCTTTTTAACGAATAAGCTGAATGATGATGTTCTTTTTAATTGCTACCATGGCTACTTCGTAAACATTGGGTTTTTTTGTTTGGATGAAATTAACTATTTCGATACATTATTACCATTTAATTATACTTAATTGTAACGCGACACCCTATGTACACAAACTAGCCATGGATTTTAGCAACAGCTCAATCAAAATCATGAATGGAATGGTTTTTGAGTTATTTTTTCCTGTTTGGAGTCGCTTCAACGCATAGTGCCATTCGTTATTATTATTATTATTTTATTTCTTATTGAGTTATCTTATACACCGAAAATATAAAGAAAAAGTAACCTAATTCGTTTCACTTTTATCGACCAGTGTAATTCATGAAAGTACAATTTTTATCAATTTTGAGCATTTGAAACCTTATAACCTAAATTGAAATACACAGTTTGAATGTTCAAAAAGTTTCATAGACGACTCATTTTGCAGTTTGATTGGGAAAAGTTTCCCTTGGTATGAACATAAAAGTTCGTTCAGGATTTGAGCAGTCGTTTGGAAATGCTTTTCAACTCGAAACTGATGACAGAATAACGTAGATCATTAACAAATCAATCATTTGAAGCAAGCAATATTGGAGCATCTATTTGAAAATATAAACTTTAGATGACAGCGGAAACAATGAAAACGAATTGTAAACTAAGGAACGGGTTAAGCAGTGGCGCCTATCTAATCAGTCGAACAATTTCAATGACTAGAACGAACACTCTGATCAACTAGCTGTCTCACGAATACATAAAATACCGTTCAACACAGAAAAATTCAGGCGCCATTCGGGTGTTGAAAAAATCGCTTGCCTGGAATAGTGTTCCTCGATCGAAAACTTTAATTGATTATTGTTAAAGTTTGCTGTTAAAGAAAAAGATAGTGAACAAATTGTTGTACGTACCTATATTTGTATTTCACCATACACATTTCGAGTATTTCGTCTCAATACACAGGCATTTTATTAGGCTGCTTGAAATATGTTCCCTACCCTATCAAAAGAATATTTTAAAATCAATTTATTGAAATGCAACAAAAATCTGGACTCTAAAAAGCAGTTACGTAACGATTCATGCTACTTTCATATTTTTAAAGACAGCAGGAAATTACTTGAACTAAATCTGTTTCCATCTTTCCATACGATGTTTGAAAAGGTGCTTCATTACGTTTTTAAATAACACATATTTTGTCGTTAACCATGAGTAAGAGAGGATTATTTATATTGAACAAAGTATAAAATTTCGAAAACAGACATGAATTCACTTTTTTATTCAGTTTAAAAAAATTATCCAAATCCAGAAACAACAACTTTTGGACAAAACAACAACTGAACCTGATGTAGCACTTCTATTTAAATTTCGGAAGTGTCATCTACACAATTAAACTACTAATTATTACTTGAACAATTTGTTACTAAAAATAAATTTCAGTTTTTCATTGCTTTTAGCAAGTAATTCGCTTATAAGTTTGCTCGACAGTAATTGGCTCCCAAACCGGTTAATAAATGGCAACTTGTGTCACCTAATTTGGCTTTTTTTTTCAGGAACCGTTTCGCAAGAATAAAAATTAAATTTTAGTAACACTTGACTAAGAGAACCGATTCATTGCAGGTTTTTCGGATTGTCTATGTTATTAAATCTCAAATTGAATGGTATTCAATATTAAAACTGCAATGAATAACCTATAAAATTATTAAACAAATAATACCTAGCATGCACAAAAATGTGCATTTGTGACTAAATTGATGAATTTCTGAGCTTCGTTTCGACTTTACAATCGATTTATAGCCAAACTTTTTATGCTCCTGAAGCTGAAAGTACAAAGACCAAATAGTTAATAGTATGAAAATTTAGTGTTCGTTCGATGCTCATTAAATGCCATAACGTCGAATTTAATGCTCAGTCCTTTCTTTGAAAAATGCTCTGTTCTGCTAGCTAACGAAAACAGTTAGCAGAACAATATACGAAAATAGAATAGAATTTTAAACCAGCAAATAGTTCTAGAACGGTCAAAATAATTTAATGCCCAAAAATGCTCTTAAAAAACTGATGTTCATAATAATTTTGTTGATGTTTACATAATATTGAATTCATTTTCTAAATATTTTCCTGCGAAAACGATCAGAAACCCTAGGTTACAATAACATGTCAATTGATTGCTTCCATAGGCAGATACAGGGAATAGTCAGAATAAGTAGGATAGGTAAAATTTCGATGAAATTTGAAATGCTGTAGCTTTGCTAAATATTATTTGATTTGAATAATTTGTACACTATTAAATTGGAAAACTTTTAAAGTTTCATTTTCTGATTACAAATTTGGCCTAGGTCACCGGATGATGCTACATTTTGATGAGGAAATGTAAATTCTTCCACTACAGGTTCCCTCGGGTCATCCGGGTTGTTTTGGTAGTTGCCAATTCAGCCGATATTCAGAAATATGTCTTGAAAGATTCCTGATTAAAAATCCTGAAGATAGAGGTGCGCACGCTATATGCAGATATGTAAATGTCCCCATTCCGGGTCCTTCGGGACATTAGAATTGTTTCGGTAGCGGCCAATGCAGTCTGTATTCAGAAATGTCTTTTTGGATGATTCCTGATGAAAAATCCTGAAGAAAGAGGTGTCACACGCTATATTTTGAAGCAAAAATGTGAATGTACCCTACTGCAGGTTCCTCTGGGGACTTCCGGAGGGAAAGTAGCCTTTTCTCGATGAGTTCTTGGCCGATTCTGGATCTCGATGAACCAGCCGCTTCTGAAATGGTTTTATCATCTATACCAATGATGCAAATAAGCATTTTCATCAGGTAACCCATTTCCAAATTAATCCAAAAATTGACAGGTTTGACATTTTAAGTTTAAGTTTAAGCAGTTCAAATTTTATCAAAATTTAACCTATCCTACTTATTTTGACTATCCCCTGTAGTTTTTTTTTAATTTAATGTTTTTTTTCTTAATGACGTTCTGCTAACTTAGGGGAAAGTTAGCAGAACAATGGTCAAAAACAGCATTTTCAACCAATATACCAGTCAGAACAATTCAAAATAATTTAACACTCATTAAATGCTCTTAAAAAACCTGTTATTTCATGATTTTTTTTATAATTTTTTTTTAATTGATCGAAAATACAATTATACAAGCATAACCACGTTTTGCCTTTCTCCTAGAAAGGCACTGACAATCACTGTAAAAAACTAAAGGTATAAAAGTGCTCCAAGTGTGTGTATGTGAATTCGGATTTTTAGTTTAGAGGTTATGAAACCTGATTATCTCAGAGACTACACAACCGATTTGAACAAAATTGGTCTCAAATGAACGGGCTACCTAAAAACCCTTAACTTTTGAATTTCATTGAGATTGGATATGGCAATATGATCGAAAGTCCGCTACTCTGAATCTAACCTAAACATCGTAAGTCCTCCTCCCGAGGAACGGTGAGCATTTGACCGACATCTCCGGTTAGTCCCGGCCGGCTTACTTTGCTGGGGAAGCTCGCGAGCCGGGCCGAGATCCAATTAGCAATATGCTGCAGCCCGACAACTCGCAGAAAAAAAAATTCATTGAGATTGGATATGTGGTTGAAATGTTATGGAAAGAATCGTATTCTGGAGACTCTTTTTTCTCACTCATGTTTCTCAGAGATGGCTGGACCGATTTTCATAAAATCAGTGTAAAATGGAAGGTCTAGTTGCCTCATAAGGCGCTATTGATTTTTTTTTGCAATCGACTTTTACTTTGCCTGTTATGTTTAAAGATGTGAAATCCAGCAATGAGAAGAAGCATGTTCCGAAGACTTCTTAAACTCACTCACTTTTCCCAAAATTTATGTAGTCAAACGTAAAGAAAAATTTTGATCAGTGTATATTTATTTGTTTACTTTTATCTCTACAGGGTGGCCACCCAACCGGGAAAATCGGGAAAAAACCGGGAATTGTTTGGAACCGGGAAAAAACCGGGAATTTCACTGAATATCGCCAAGAATACTCACAAGCACAATTGTTGAGTAAAAAACGGAAAAAACGCACCAGACAACTGCTCGCCAAAATTTTATTCAAGTCAGATTTTCTTGAAACTTTCAGGGAATGAACAAATACATATGGATTGTGTTTCGGCAATTCCAAATTTCCTCTCCATAGCTGAAAGCCCGCACGTTTCCCTTGAGATCTTTCATAAAATTTTGCACAACAGTGAAGCCGGCCTTTTTAGTCACTTTCATCCATTCTTTCTTCAACTCAAACTCGTTCTTAAACACCTTGGACGATTTTCGAACTTTGGCCTTCCCTATGGCCCAGAATCTTTCCACCGGACGAATCTCTGGTGAATTTGGGGGGTTGGCGATTCTTGGTACAAAAAAATACGTTATTTTATCTATACCAATCCAACGTCGATTGTGCGTAATGGCATGTTGCCAGGACCGGTCAAAATAATGTCTCGCCTCCGTGGTACCGCAGGAAGGGCAACAGACGCTTCTGGAGGCACTATGTGCGGTAAATTTCACTGTTGATGGTACCCGTTGTGATGTATGGTTTACTCAGATTACCGCCAGAGCAAATATTTTATGATAAATTTGTCCACTTTCTTCTACCTTATGACTTTTAGAACATCAAACCGTGATGCAGCAACGTAGAACTCCAGCCCCTGTATCTGCTTTGCGTCTGCCTTGATGTAGGTTTCGTTATTGATAACCACACACATCGGTTTCGTTAACCACTCTCGATACAGCTTCCTTGCGCGGGATTTGGCCGCTGTGTCACGCCAGTTCGGTGCCTTTTTTCCTTGGTGCTACATTCCGGTTCGGAACTCGACCTTCTGTTTATTATACATATACTTCGCAGCCAACTGTTAAGTGTACAGGACAATTGCGGGGCTAGCGCTACGATCCTACTGACACTAACAGTCTCTCCCGAGCCGGGAATCGAACCTATGACAACTGGCTTGTTAGGCCAACACCGTACCTCGAGACCAGCTGAGAGTTCGGTGCCTTCCGGACCTTGAATACACGAAGCCCAGCTCGTTTCATGGTTTGCTATACGAACCAGGTGGAACACTTTGCCTTTAGAGCCGCGCCGCGAATCGGAAGGTTCGGAAATAATTCAGCATCTTTCGGGCCTTCAAAGGGTCAACTGTCAGCTGTCGGTCCACTTCCAGTCCGCCGCTCGGTCGTCTGTGACTCCTTAAACGATTTTACCATCCGAAACATAGTTGTAAGAGTGATCCCCAGTTGTCCATCTTATGATCGCAGTCGGATTTTCTATGACGGCGATTTCTTGTTTCAATGACATCTCAATAACCATTGGACCGATTGTTATGAAATTTTGCACATGTAAATATACACTCCACACTCGCTGACTTTCTACCGCCGTAGTGAGAAGCACCTTGATACTTTCTGGAGAGATCTGATAGCCGGTTCAGACAAGAACTTCCTAACTTGACCGTGGTTATTAAGAAGATTTTGACTCTATTACATGGCAGTGCCACGTTGAAGTACCTAGTTGTGAATCTGGAATAGGGAAGCCTTGTAACACAGCGCTTGGTGTACGATGCAGTACAGGATGCCGGTGGAGTAGACGAAATTGACATCACCTAGTTGTTGATCCCCATCTCCCAGTTGGCTTCGAGGTACGATACTGGACTAACAAGCCAGTCGTCGTAGGTTACAGTCTCGGCTCGGGAAAGACTGTTATTGTCAGTAGGATCGTAGCGCTAGCCCCGCAATTGTCCTGTAAACAGTAGGCTGCGAAGGATGTGTATAACAAACAGAAGGTTGAATTCTGAATCGGAAATTAGCACCAGAGCTTTGCTTTGCTAGTCTTTGATCCTTTCCCTAGTAACATTATTAGTTTTATCAAAGTTTTATAGCACTATAAAACTTTGATAAAACCAGTTTTGTTACTTGGGTTACGCTCGCAATTCACATAGCCGGCATGTTGAATTGATGAAGGCAAAGAAGAAGGAGCAGGATCAAGATTAAAGAAGCCTGAAAGAAAAAGGTAACTGTTATCAAAGCGATAGAAGCTACAAAGGCAAAACTTCTCGCGGACACCCACAAAGAGACAACACTGATGGATGAGGAGGTGCGTGCGCTGCTGAAGTGATGTGTTTGATTCTTATAAGGCTGAGAAGTAAAAACGGTTCCTACAAACTTAAAAAAATACTCTTAGACAAAATCTCCTTTGATTTGATTTCCTATTTGATTTTTGATTTCAATAAGGCTAAACACGTTTAGGAAATAACTTTGATTATATTGGGATGCAAATCGAAAGTCACACTGTTTTAATCTTAACTTGTGGAAAACTACAGAATTCAGAAGTACAATTGACCGGGAGAAATATTTGAACGAATCGGGAAAAACCAGGAAAAAACCGGGAATTAAATTTCGGATTTTGAGTGGCCACCCTGTCTCTAGACGTAAAATATTTTTTTCAAATTTTTCAATGTTCATGTAGTTTATTTAACTTTGATTTATTTTTATTATTTTTACTCAATTTTGATTTTTGTTTTTAATTTATTTTCTTATTTTTATTTTTTTTTGATATTTTTTTATTTTCTGTCTATATAAGAAAAAATGTTAGGTTCCTTTCTTTTATTTTATGAAACAATTATTGAATTGATAAAAATAAATATTTTCGAAACCCTCTTCTTTTGTATAGATTATAAAAATTTTTCGCATGAGTGGCAATTCTTTATCAGATAGTCCTCCCTCTCTTCATCTCAAGTGTATTTTATGGACGTTTTCCTGCGTTTCAGCTTTAGATAAATCATATTTGAAATAAAAAAAAAACTTTCCACTATATATATATTTAAAATGATATACAATTGAGTCGTCTATATATAATCGAGTCCGATCTATATGTGAGTACAGTGAAGTTTCGATTTTACCAAGATCAAAAAAAAATTCGCGTCATATGTTTGAAACATATTTATTTCATGTTATTTGCATGTGTGTGTGTTAATGTATGTTCATATGTATGTAAATGTTAAGTTTTAAAAGTTTGGTTTGATTGTGCTGTTGGTTACCAAAAATTTGTTATTTAGAGTGAGAAACAGTCCAGCAGAAATTATCAAAGTGTAGTTTTTTCTAAAAATTGGAGTGTTCGTGTAAATCTATCCGATTTTTATAAAATTAGTGTCATATGAAAGGTCTTGTTGCCCCATAAGACCCTAATGATTTTTTTTACAAACGGATTTTTACTTTGCCTGTTATGTTTAAAAATGTGAAATCCAGCTATGAAAAGAAACATATTCCAAGACAACTTACTTGGACTCACTCATATTTCTCAGAGATGGTTGACCCGATTTCCACAGAATTAGTATCAAATAAAAGGTCTACCTACCTCATAACACCCCATTGAATTTTGCAGTAATCGGACTGTAACTTCGTCTGTAATGTATCGAAATGTGAAAATCACGAAACTTCATTATCTTAGAAACTACACAACCGATTTGAACAATATTGATATCAGATGAACGGCCTAGTTAAGGGTTAACTGATGAATTATGATTGAACACGTGGTTTCAAAGTTTGGCTGCCCCATACGTTGCCTTTTCATTTGATTGTAATCAAACTTAAGCAAGCGTTATGTTTTAATTTGTAAAACAACGAAAGTCTATTATCTCAAGTATTACACGACTTATTTGAACATAACTAGTGTCATACAAATGAGTCATGTCTCAAACTTACAAATAACAAACTTCATAACAATTTGATATGCTGTTCAAAGAAATTCAAAGACTATTCAACACTTTACCTGCTTTGATCAATATATATGGCCTCAACATGATTTAAATGTGGTATCGTACTATCTGAACGTTCCCGGCATCGTTCGTGATTAAATTGTTCGAAATTAAGAGTCATTGCTTTTATTTCGCTATTTCTTAAGTAGGGGTAAACAGCCCTGCGGGGTAAGACCGCCCACTGTAGTTTACTACCAAGTTATAAAATAATTGAAAAATTTCTTTAACGTCGTGTCTATTATAGTATAATTACATAACATTTTGCACGTTTTTCTGTTTTGATAGTGCGCGAACGGTCGCAGAAATAATCAAAAACAACCTTTCAGCTGGCAACCAGTCAATGCGCTATTGTTTTGCGGCAACGGGGCTTAAGGTTTTTCAGTATAAAAATCTATTGTTTTGTTCGTGAATATACGTTTAATCGCTTGCCTGAATCTATCTTCTTTCGGGAATATCGAAGGCCGTGAGTAATCTTGTAATTTTGACTACTTTTTCGGTCAAATATGAAAATGTTCCACTGGGGGTAAAGTCGCCCACTATACAAGGGGTAAAACCGCCACGTATCCAACTGCTTGTTGTTTTACTTCAAGACCCAAATGCCTCGACACTACAAAGGGAATATTTACAGGATCAGTAAAGCAACTTCAAGCCACATAAGACATCGATGTTAATCGACCATTTTCGATTTGGTTGAAGCTTTTCTAGTAATATATTTTAACATGACTTATTTTTGAAAAAAGTAAACCTGTGTGAAAATGGTGTTAATGAACCAAAATAATTTTAGAGCCATGACGGTTTGTTTGATTGGTATGACGTCTCCGGCAGAATTGAAAATAGTAGTTTTTTACTTCCGAAAAAAATACACACTCTTAAAAAATTTAAAGAAAAGATATAAAAATAGAATTAAAAATATATTTTTTTTTCAAATTTTTAAATTTTTTTTAGATAAAAAATATGTTTTTGCCTGTAAAATCTACAAGAGGTAAGCTAAAATTTTATGTTTGTTGGATCATTGAGTAATAGAAATATTAATAGCTAAATTTTTGTGAAGAATTTTTTTTTTTTGGACGGTTTGTTTGGTGTATAGAGTCGTTGATAATTTTATTCTTCAAAAAAAAAACAGAAAATTGAAAATATAAATAAACGAAAGAATAATTATTAGTATTTTTCTATACATAATAAGTCTTCAAAAGAATCATACAGACAGGTTTAATGAGTTTTAATTTTTAGCTTAAAGATAGGTATATTATGAATTCAATATCTTGAAAGCCCTCAATTCTGAAAAATCTATTTATTTTGAAAACCAAAAAAGTTACCTAACATTGATCTGAACTTGAATAATCAGAAAATAAAATAAGTTGAAACTTAGAAATTTTTTTTCAGATTTTTCACAGTGTATATTTTATTTAAAAAGAAAAAAAAATACCATCCACAACTTTGTCAGAGACACTATACCGATAAAATCAACCGTTTCGGCCCTAAAAATATTGTTTATCCTCAAAAAATGGTGGGCGATCTTACCCCGCTGGTGGGCGGGCTTACCGCGCATGAAAAAGATCTGCACATTTTCAATGAATTTTAAAACTGGAAAATAAACAAAAATATTTCAGTTCTTATTTTTTAAATGCGGGTTTGAATAGAAGAACCTCTTAGCGAAGAAAAAATGAAATTGCAGCCGCAACTTTTTTTTCACAGAATTGCTTAAGGGGGCGGTCTTACCCCGCTTACCCCTACTAACATTACGTCAAATTTCATATTTTAAACTTTAATTACAACATCAATATTTTAGAACCCAAAGAGTGGATAAACATTTATTGGATTTAAGCATTCATGTAAATCTATTTTTACAAATAATAAGTCTGACCGCTAGGTGGATTAATTTAGGTTTTTATTGCATGGTAATACATGTTTGAAATTATGGCACATTCCAGAAATACATAATTGTCGTTACAAACTAAGAGGCGCAGCAACGCGGGCCTATTGAATGGGTATCATCTATTTTATAGATATAGAAAAAGAAGAAGAAGATTTATCGCAAGAATTTCGCAAATCAACGTTATGCGATGAAACATTTACATTGGTCATGGTAATGATCATCGTAGTAGTTTGTGCGAGGTAACCAGTGCAGTTATTAGCTAACGGGTGACAACTGAAATTTTGTTGCTCTCCAGTTGTTTTTGCACACCAAGGAACATGAAATCATACAGAAATCTTCGACAGGACTGTTCTGAAACAGATTCGTTGGATTGGGTAAAGAGTGTCCGGGACCAAATTGCATCACAAAAAAAATTGGTATTTTCCACTCATTCAACCAATCGCCTTCTAACTTTCAGGTAGTAAAATAAAACAGGATATTTTATATATTTTTTGCCTTTCTCCTAGAAAGGTATAGCAATCACTTGCAAAACCGAAAGTAAAAAAGTGCTCCAAAGGGCCGAATGGCATATACCACTCGACTCAGCTCGCCGAGCTGAGCATTTTCTGTATGTGTGTGTGTGTGTGTATGTGCAGATTTTTATTCTCACTCACTTTTCTCAGAGATGGCTGGACCGATTTTCATGAAGTTAATTGCAAATAAAAGGTCTCGTTGTCCCATAAGACCTTATTAAATTTCATTGTAATCCGATTTTTGGTTCAGAGGTAATGTATCAAAATGTAAAAATCATGAAACGTCATTATCTCAAAAACTACACAACCGATTTGAACAAAATAGGTTTCAAGTGAACGGGCTACCTAAAATACCCTTAACTTTTGAATTTCATGAAGATTGAACTTGCAGTTCAAAAGTTATGACAAGAAACGTGACTACTTAATCTCACTCATGTTTCTCAGAGATGGCTGAACCGATTTTCATAAAATCAATGTCAAATGGAAGGTCTAGTTGCCCCATAAGACCCTATTGATTTGTTTTGCAATCAGACTATTACTTTGCCTATTATGTTAAAAAATGTGAAATCCAGCTATGAAAAGGAACATATTCCGAAGACTACTTGAACTTACTCACTTTTCTCAGAGATGGCTGACCCGATTTCCACAAAATTAGTGTCAAATGAAAGTTCTAGCTGCCTCATGACACCCTATTTAATTTTGCACTACACAACGGATTTGATCAATATTATTATCAGATAAGCGGGCTAGTTTAAGGTTAACTGATGAATTATGATTGAACACGTGGTTTCAAAGTTAGGCTGCCCTATTTTCATTTGATTATAATCGAACTTAAGCAACCGTTATGTATTAAATTGTTAATAAAACAACGAAAGTCTATTATCTCAAAGATTACATGACTTATTTGAGCATAACTAGTGTCATACGAACGAGTCATCTCTCGAACTTACAAGCTTCAACAAGCTTCATACAGATAACAAGCTTCATTACAATTTGATGTGGCTCAAAAGTTATGGGAAGAAAAGAAATTAAAATATTTAAAACTATACCTGCTTTGATCGATATATGTGGCCTCAACATATTTTAAATGTGGTATAGTACTATTTGAACGTTCCAAATTAATTGATTCCTTGCGATGTGTTTAAAATCTGAAAATGCACGACGAATCGGTCATATGATATGATCAAAGTCGAATAACAAATCGTTTGAAATGATTGGTTTTATCGAAATGACAACATCCTCGACTTTTGGCTTCTGTACATCGCCTTAGTTCTATATATATATATATATATATATATATATATATATATATATATATATATATATATATATATATATATATATATATATATATATATATATATATATATATATATATATATATATATATATATATATATATATACTAAAATCACATGTTCCTGGGAAACAGCCGAAAATGATCGAATAACACCCAATACCGGAAGTCGCCATCTTAGAATTCAAAATGGTATCTGTGGTCGATTTCAGCTCCTGTGTATCATGCTAGATCCGGATGTTATATTGGGTGGAAATCGGCCATTTTTGGCTGATTTCCAGAAACCGGAAGTTGCCATCTTATAATCTAAAATGTTGCCTAAGGTCGATTATGGAACATATTTGTTACCTCTTTAAACATCCACATGCTAAATTTGGTTCCATTTACTCGGTTAGTTCTCGAGATGTGCAGAAATTTGTGTTTCATTTGTATGGAACCCCTCCCTTCCAGAAAAGGGAGTGGCGTCCAACTATTATGGACATATTTGTAACCCCTTAAAACATCCACATGCCAATTTCGGTTTAATTTGCTTGGTTTGTTCTTAAGTTGTGCAGAAATTTATGTTTCATTTGTATGGGACCCCTCCCTTCCAGAAGAGGGAGGGGTCTCAAACTATCATAGGAATCTTTATTGGCACCAAAAATCCCTAAACAAATTTTCACGTCGATCGACTCGGTAATTTTCGAGCCTATTTGGATCAGACAGACAGGCAGACAGACTGGACTGCATTTTTATATGTATAGATTACAACATCAATATTTTAGAACCTATTATATGTATAGATTACAACATCAATATTCAAGAACCTAAAGAGTGAATATATATTCTATTTTTACAAATAAAAGTTTGAATGAGAAAGTCTGGGTCTGACCGCTAGGTGGATTAATTTAGGTTTTTAATATGCTAATTATTATTTTATTGCTCTGCGATAAAATATGCCGAGAAGTTTTAAGTACAAGTTTACGCGAACAATGAGATTTTTAACTTAACAAATAAATACGTATATTTATCTTCGTAAGACAGGTAATGTAATTGCAAATGAAAAAAAAAAAACTTGTACTGTAACTTCGCTGTAATTATTGTTTCTTACGATTTTGTGCTGGAACTTGTTGGCAAAATTATTGTTTGACATATCTTCCAATGTTTAACTTTAACTTCGTTCTAATTAATAAAAAATATATTATGAACATACGTTTTTTTTATGTAATTTTTAAATATTTGGCTGTAAAAAACAATTTTTGATGTAAATACAATTACGAACACATTCTGAAGCATAGTCGTTTTTGAGAGCTTTTAAGAAAGCTTTTTTTATTCGTTTTTATTTCGTATACGATTTTTACATCTTTTTCGTTTTGTAGCTGGTTTCGAGGTACGATACTGGCCTAACCAACCGATCGTCGTTGGTTCGTGTCATGGCTCGGTCCAAAACGATTTACTTGATTGCTGTGATGTTTCCGGGAAAGTTGTGAATAGTAATTTTAATCTTCTGTGAAAAAACATTCTTTGTGGAAAAAAACATCTCAAAAAGTCTTTTTTTTTTAAATCTATATGTTTTTTTCTTAAACTGCAAAATGATGGTAGTTTGAACACGGAGAAAAAGAAATGTAGGAATTCAAATTTTCGAAACCAAAACGATTTATTTCATTGGTGTTGATGTTTTCGGTAAAGTTACTGGTAGTAATTTTGACCTTCCAAAATAAGTATTCAGTGCTAAACACAACTTTTTAAGGAAAAAAATAAAAAAAAAATCTCAAAAAGCTCATTTTCTTGAAAACTGTATAATGTAAGCTAAACATTGATGGGCGTTTTAGTATGGAGAAATGAGAACTCAAAAAGGTACAAATTTTTTCGGGAAAATTATCAATGAAAACATTTCAGAGAAAAAATGTTTCAAATTTTTAAATGGAAGCCTTTTCTCTTTTGCGTTTCAAGTTCAATTCGATGTTTCCATCGAATTTACCATGCCAATATTTTATTTTAATTTCTTGAAAAGCTTACAGGAATTTAAAAAAAACAGACCAATGACTTTTTTCAACGAATTGGACAGCAAAGAACTTTATGTATGAAAAACTCTGTTTTGTTTGCTGTTGTTTCCCTCAGAGGTTGTTATGCGTTGAAATTTTTTTTTCTTGTTGGAATAGTATTTTACTTTCTTACTTATTTGGAATATTGAGGAGACAGACAAACATAATAAGTGTAAAAATAAGGTTACACAATTATTGACTGTTAACAGCAGATTTGCATATTTGAAAATAGCAGTAGTGTTTGATCTGTGCTACTATGCAAAGGAAAAACTTTATGTTTTTTATGTAACTAATCAACGGTCTGCTTAGAACATCTCGAGCAAATTGAGTTGAAGTATTTTGAGCTATTACCACAGACAAAATTACTTCTAATTTAAGATTCAATAGTCGACGGAACATAACCCAGTTACCGTTTTGACAATTGGGAATTTCTTATGCGGGAAAAATGCAAAATGTAAACCGAGTGGCCACCCTGACTAAGGGTTCTTAATGGATTTTCGACCTTTGGTTATTAATGAACCTTAACTGAATTCTAGTTTATTAGCAACATGGTAAGATGGTAAAAAAGTTCCACGCGTTGCAGAATTGTTCATTTTGAAAAACAATCCTAAAACCCGGAACATTCTCGTTGTCCATTGGTCACGTCCAGTTCTCAAGTAATACTAGGAAACTTCAGTAAACTGAAACCTGTTGTGTCAAAATTGATTAATTTTTCGTAGAATTGTGGCCATTTGAATTGACAAAATTTTGCCTGTCTTAAATATTTTGTCTATCCTCTGGACACTGATATAACTTGACACAGTTTTACTCCCAAAGAGCTCGAAAAGTGTACAGCTTAGAAAAACAGTATTTTCCGAATCAAGACAGATGAAATGGATCATATTTTATCTGAACATTGGAAACGACAACCTAACATACCGTCTGAGCAGTCAGTTACGGTGATTTCTTGATCGGGTTAGTTTATATGGGACATTTTTGGGTAAGGTTATTTGTCGCGTGTTTTTCACCTTTGTTGCTCGTGCAACAAGATCAATTCGTCCTCGCGCTGTACTGCATCGTCGTTTAGATGCTCATCGAAGTGCTGCTTCGAGCTTTCGACCACCCCTTCGCAAGAGCTCGAAGAACTTTCGAGTGTCGTTAACTTGGTACAGTTCTTCTATTGCTACGCGATCTCGGTCCTCTTGTCGGCGCTTCTTTCTTCGGAGAACTGAGTTTTGGCTGTTCCGTGTCCGTCGGTATCGTTCCACGATCACTCTCGTACGGTGTTGCAGAATTCTTGCCCGTGCTGTGTTCTTCTCCTCATCTAACTGTCTGCATTTGCCGTCAAACCAGTTATTTCTATGATTCGGAGCCCCGAATGCTTCACCAGCCATCTTCAACAGTAGCTGCGCCAAGCTGCTCTTCCGCGGCCTCCCGCAGCTGCTCAATATTTGGTCGCGGTGTTCGACTTCGGCAGGTATTATACACCGTCGAGAATTTTGAGCACATTCACACAGATAGTGGTCCGAATCTATATTTACACTGCGGTAGGTGCGAACGTTGATGATGTCGGAGAAGAACCTACCGTCAATTTAATTCTCTGTCTGTTGGTCGGGTTATCTCCAGGTGATTTTGTGGATATCTTTGTGGAGGAAGAACTTCGTACTACCATGCCACGGGAGGCTGCAAAGTACAAGCACCGATGACTGTTATCATTAGACACGGCGTGTAGGTTATCTGGCTGATTACCAGTCTGTACAATGCCTCCCGTCCTACCTGAGCATTAAATCCCCAATGACGACTTTCACGTCCCGTCGCGGGCAGCTATTGTAGATCTGATCCAGCTGCGCATAGAACGCTTCCTTCTATTCGTCGGGTCTCCCTTCATGTGGGCAGTGCATGTTGATGATGCTGTAGTTGAAGAATCGGCCCTTTATCCTCAACTTGCACAGCCTTGCGTTGATCGGCTATCATTCCATCACGCGGCGCATCTTGCTCAGTACGATGGAGCCAGTTCTCAGGTCGCTTGTGATGTCACAATTCTGGTAGAAAGTAGAAGCTCGCTTTTCCATACTTTCTGTGTCCTGCCCAACAAAGTTTCTGCAGAGCTACAATTTCGAAGTTGCGTGAATGTAGCTTATCGTTGATTTTTCTGCCGCATCCTGGGAAGTAATCGCTCTATTTTGCAGTTGCAGTCCCATGTCTCAAGTTTCCAGTCGTAGTCCTTATTTCGTTGCCTAAGTCCATGCCGATTGTTTAGATTCGTATTATCTCTTACGTTGTTTGTAACATACTGTTTTCCGGGGCAGCTCGTTTTGCCTTCCCCAACCCCGTGTCTCGCCGGAGGACCATCGTGTCAGCTCTGTTCAGAGTCCCACGCCGACACCACGACGTTGATCAGCCCTAACTCCTAACATGGAGATCAGACGCTGTTTTGAGCCGCACCATCTTGATGAACAGACGCTCGGGTAGGTGAAGCATCTCCAAGCATGGTTTACGCGCCAATGATCGCGTTGCACCTATTGTCAAATGATTAAATTGCCCAGACAACACCAACCAGTTATGTCCATGTTTCTGCTGGCAGTCGTATGACTCGTATAGGTTTGAAATGGGAACTTGTGAGGGCATGAGCTAAGTTTGGCACTAACAAGCCAATCGTCGTATGTTTGAATCCCGACTCGGGAGAAACTGTTAGTAATCAATAGGATCGTAGCACTAGCCCCGCGATTGTCTTATATACTGATAGCTGGCTGCAAATCTTTTCAATGAACCGAAAGGCCGAGTTTCGACAGCAAAATGTTAGTACCTAAGAGTAATTCCAAAAATTTTGATCGACCATTTTTGATTTGGCCGAAAATTTGCGTAGATGTTTCTATGGGCAAAAGATGCCATTTTGTGCGATTGTTTTTCTGAAGCATGACATTTTCGAGAAGCTAAGTAAAATGCTATGTAGAGAAGGTATTGATGATGACAAATATTTTCAGATCCTAAACCGTTTGTTTGATCGGTGTTATGTCTTAGGCAAAGTTGTAGATAACAATTTTTTTTTTCAAGAAAAAAAAATTTTTTTTTCAAGAAAGAAGTTTCAAGAAAAAAGAGTAGAAAAAATATAAGTAATTATTAAAAAGCTCGTTTAAAAAAAAATGTTTTTTATAGAAACAACAAAAGATTAGTTGTGCAATGATTGGCACCCGTTCATGGAGAAAAATGTAAAATTTTCCAGAAAAAAGCCAGAACGTTTGGTTTGATTGGTAGAACGTCTTCAGCAAAGTTGTAGACAGTAATTTTGTCCTTCCAGAAAGAAGTAAATTTTTTTCAGAAAAAAAGCAAATATAATTATAAACAAAATATCTCAACAAACTTTTTGTGAATCTGATTCAAAAACTACACACTGTAAACTGAACAATGATAGTTAACTAAACTTGGAGAAACAAAAATAAAAAAACTGAAAAGACGTTATACCAATCAAACCAAACCAGAACGGTTTTGTTTTTCTTTTTCTTTTTTTTCTAGAAAATTTTAAATTTTTGAAAATTAAGCTTTTTAAGATATTTAATTTTTAAACAATTTTTGAAAAAAAATCTAGGGTGTTTATTTATTTCGAAAAGACAAAATTATTTTTTACAACTTTCCCGAGGACATCACAGCAATCAGACAAACCGTTTTGGCTGTACAAATATTTGTTATCATCAATACCACTTTTACATTGCATTTTTACATAGTTTCTCAAAAATGATGTCAGCAGTTTAGTTGCAAAGCTTCTTTTTTATGTCCAGTCTACTGTGCAATGGTTAAAATCATTGTTCTGGGTTATGTGCTACCCATGTTACTCTGACATTATTTGCATACATTCGAATGTTTCGCATTTTTTCGGTTCGAAATTTGTTTCCCTGCTTTTTTACTTTCAATATCATTTCCAAATTTCGTAAGTTGACGTTTTTGGTCCGTTGATTCCATGAGACGGCTAGGCATTACTAATACGTCATAACGCGCAAAATTAATGCAATATGGCAAACTAGCACTGGTGTAGTTTTGGTGTGTAAGACCAACATTTTTTTGGAAAAACTGTCTTCGTGACGCTATACACTTCGGCAAAGAGGTTTCAGCACCACCCATACAGGCAAGGAACGGTTTTTTTGTCCCGATACTATTGAATGAATGCGAAAAAAATACAACGGAGCCTATGCCGAGAACTGCGATGAGACGGTTGCTGAAGCGCCACCACTAAAGCACAACTAAAGTGGAAATGGCAGTTAAACCGTATGACATGACTCTCGGCTCCAGCTCACACAGCACTCAACCTCATCGTATAGTGAACAACGCGAAGGAAACCCCCGCACCCGCCTCCATTTGAAATCGTCAGACAAATGGGATGTCTAGTTGTGGGGCTGCTGCAGTTGCTGTTGATGTTCCTTTTTTTTCGTACGAAACACCACTGTGAGGCGCTGACCAATGGTTGTGAGCAGTGAGAAGTTCCGTTGCCTATTCCCACACGACGGTCGAGAATAGGGTACCTCATGTATATTGTATAAAGTATAGAAGATTCAGTTGTGTTTGTGTACAAAGCTGGTCGTGAAGGTCGGCTGATTGGGCGCATCGGTCGCGAATGCGAGACTAGTGCGTTTCCGCGAAGCTCTTTCTGGAGGATTCCCTCGCTGGTCAGTAGAACTGACAGTATAGAAAGAAGTAAAAAAGGAACCACCTTAAAAAGCAACTAGTGCACGAAATTTAAAAAGAAAAAAATATGACACCAAATAAATCGTTCAAAAAAAATTCTGGTCTGAACTCCATAACGATGGTAGTGGTAGTTCCGGTTTGAAAAATAGTGTTTTAGTGTGAAACATACTAACACATTACGAACCTGACACTCCATGAATCGTACTAACTTGCGCCAGCCATTAGAGTTACACAAGTAACAGATTTGTGTTTTGTATTATCAATGGGCTGTCACACAAGTATCAGTAATATCAAAATACACTAAGCATGATTCGATCACATCTAGTCCTACTCACATTGTAGAGTTATTACAGTATCTCCTCGTTTATTTAGCAACCAAATTCAGGTAACTTTGTGAGGTTACTTTCGGCTAGTAATAGCTTTGTTCGTAAATTTTTTTGTGAAATTTATTTTCGAACTTCTACCATTGACTGTTTTATTATGGATCAGGGTAATTCTGCCTATATATATTCGTATCACACAATTCATTTTTTGAGAGTTCTGATTAGTTTGGTGTTTATTAATAATCATTTTTCTTTGTGTTTACGTTTAGAATGGCGGCCGATAGTGACGGTGATCTACAGAATAAAAACAACAGCAGCAGCACGCTGAAAGCCGTTGTCATTTGTGAGGGAAACCTCCAGGATCCTGATTTTCAAACCCGACTAGACGCTCTAATCACAAAACTAACTCGGCTGGTAGACGAGCCTGCCAGCAACGGGAATTTAAAGGTGGACAAGGTAAATTAATACGGATAGTCACATTATGCAGCTCCCTAGTATTTACCTTGGTTTGTAATTCGTAGGTTGAACCATGGAACAGTGTACGAGTTACTTTGTCCATTCCCAAGGATGCAGCGGTGAAGCTACGCAAGCTAGCCGCCGAAGGAAACAGTGCCCTTCGTGCGCTCGGCATTCTGTCCGTGCAGTTAGAGGGGGACACGGTTCTATCACTTCGGTTGGTGGGACAGGAAATTGTACTGAGAACGGGTAAGTTTATACTATTCAGTCGTTTATCATGCATTAGTTTTTGAGCCAAATATGAACAATCATGCTTTACTCAAATTAAAAAATCAGGTTCGATTGCGAAGGTATAATTAATCAGAGGCCCAGAAGATTAATTCTAATTCACGATTTAACTTTATACGCAAAAAAAAAACTTGTGCGCGCGTTTGTTCAAGCTCATAACGTCGGTATCGTGCCACACTGGCACAGCTCAAAATTCAAAAAACTACTTGAAAACTACTTTTTAAACTTTGGAGGGAGCTTTAAATTTACGGACCTTCCTTACTCATTGATAATTTTTGAGTCTCTAATGCACATATTATGAGCACGTTATACAATTTTAAACCTTATTTTCACTTCCTTTATAAAGAAATTTTGATTTGACCAGCAGAGGCCATTCATGAGTCATGACTCTAGATTTTTTGGGAGTTTTGAAATGGAGTTTCGTGGGATAAAAAATTTACAGTATTTGGCATCGTTTCCATTAAAAAATAAAAAGTAGGAGGGTGGTATCCAAGACACGACCGCATGACGAAGGATTATGGTATTTTTATATTCCATTAAAACGAATAGTACACTGGAAAAAAATCACATGCTCATACCAAATGCTCTTTACACATGAATACCAATAATCCAACCCAATCATGTTAACAGGTCGACCCATATCAATTTTAAATGGAATCCACGGCATTTTGGTGTGCTTTGGCATTTAACGCGTTTTAGCATTAAAATCTGAGTGTAAAAAGATTGATTTTGGTATGCATGACATGGCAAACCGAAGTGCAAGACACTTGATTTTGTATTGTGCAGTGAAACGCAAGTGTATTCCACTTAGATATAAAAAGTTTCATCTATTAACACAGAAGTAAGTGAAATCTACTTGGCTGTAACGTGTCGATTTTTTATAGTGTAGACGGAATTGCAACTCTAGTATTTTCTGCAATTATATCTAACAGTGCATTTCTAAATGCGAGGTCTCTGCCATGCAGATCGCCAACGCGAGCGATCCGGCGAGAGCCTTTTCTAGGTTAATGAACAGCTCTACTTACGGTTGTTTATTAACCTACGGCAAGGCTCTTGCCCGATCGCTCGCGTTGGCGTTCAGGATAGCAAAGGCCTTATATTTGCCACCACCCGCTTTTTGCTGCTCCAGAAAGAACCGTCCGCTTTGCCGGTCAATGAACAAATGAGAGATTCAATTCGATAGCATGCTCTTTTATAAGCGACCAATATTTGCCACCACTCGCTTTCTGTTGCTCGAGAGAGAACCATCCGCTTTACCGGCCACAGCTGCCGGTACAGTTTCGGAATGAAAATGATGGGGTTGAATGTTCGAATGGTACCTTATATATCAAGGTTTCGTCAGTTATTTGGAAAGAAGGAGGAGTTTAGAAGAATAGGGAATGGTAAGGGATCTCTCCCAGCTAATTTCGAGGTATGATGCTGGCCTAACAAGCCAGGCGTCGTAGGTTCGAGTCTCGGTTCGGGAGAGACTGTTAGTGTCAGTAGGATCGTAGCGCTAGCCCCGCAATTGTCCTTCACACTTAACAGTTGGCTGCGAAGTCTGTGTATAATAAACAGAAGGTTGAGTTCCGGTGCGGAATGTAGCACCAAGGCTTTGCTTTGAATGGCAAGGGAAGTAAACAAAGCATCGGAAACAGAAAGTGACCTCGAGTAGAACAACAACAAAAACAACAAATCGTTTACAAAGTCATATCGGTTGTATCCATTAGTGTCGGCTGTGCTTGGTAAGAGAGAGGTAGTGATTGGTTGCTCTGTATGATCTAGACAATCGATGCTTTTTACCAATTTTTCATTAGTGTATCTCAAACGATAGGTCGTTTTTGTTACAAATACCAAAACTTCGATATTCTGAACAGAAATGACTGATATATAAGCACTCAAAACCTGACCACTTTTTCCTGGTTGATTTACTAGAGTCCAACGTTGTGTCAAAGTTGCTCGATACCGACGATATGTGTGTATGTGTCCGAGTGTGCGCAGGGGTACGTGCTTGCGTTTGTTTGTTTATTTCTTGATATATGTGTGGTCATGTACATATGCGTATAAAAAAAGCTCGATGCACATGCACGAAAAATTAAAACCAATGCTGGCTTTTTGAACAAATGCAGGGCGCATAGATCTCCATACTTTAGTTAACAGGAAGAAATGTTTACCCGCCTAGGGGTTATATTCTAAACAAGATTTATATATTTGACAAACTGTCTCTTGGCAGCTGGACGCACAAAGAAAATTAAGTTTCTATGTCATATGCGAATTTATAAAACAATGATCGACTTCAAACCACGATCAATCGATCAAAACTATTTTTAAATTAGGCGAGATTGTAGATTTTCCATATGGTAACACTTTTGTTTTCTCAATCAAAGAAATAGTTATCGGTTTCCGTTTTACTCTACTAAATTTTTTGGAAATAAATATTGAAATTCAGTCCGCAAATATATATTTCGACTGTGACGTACAGTCTTCCTCAGTGCTTTTGTGGACTGGACGCTCGTTATAGATTTTCTAGATTTGACTTTTGTTTTCTATTTTTTTAGATAACTCTTCCGTTGCTGGACCATCTTCTAGCAATGGTGTAAACAGTGGCTTAGGAGAGCTAACGCGGATACTCTCCCAACAACAACAACAGAACCAACATCAACAGCATCATCAGATACAATTACAGCATGGACAGCCTCCCCAGGAAGCGTTGGCTGGTCCGTCGAAGGCTACTCCTCATTCACAGCCAAAACAGTCGCCGGCCCCTATTGCCGTAGTTCCTGTGACACCTGCTGTTGTAGCAAATGGACCATTGGTGGCAGCCGAGAGTGCTACCGTTTTCAAATCTCCAAACACCATATGTCCCATGGACGGCAAACTACCGGTTCATGTGCCGAATGTAGTCGAGAGCTGTGAATACCCTTTCGAGAGTATGACGCAGGCAAGGGTAATTCAACGTCGGGAAAACACTCTCGGAGTGGTTGTACCTTCCGCGGTACCAGCTCCCGGTCCTAGTTGTGTCACAAAGGTGGTAGTGCCTAACAGCAACCATTTCGTGACCCCAAATCCACCCGTTGCACCCCCTGCTCCACCTCCTCCTCCGTATCAGGTTGCGGTCGGTGTCAAAAGTACCGCTCCGCAAACACCGTCAACAGTGATACCTGCCAGTCCCGTTGGATCAATGCCGAGTGGAACAATAGGAAACGTAGCAATGACCAGTCCATTGTTGGTTAATTTGCTACAAAATGAAAGCGTTATTTCACAAAGTTTGGCGGCATCTACAGGTGGAGTAAAACCTGCTGCAGCAGCATTGGGTATCAAGTCGGAACTTCTGACAGTGGGAAAGTCGGTTGCTCCTACTGGGCCCACGGCAAATCCTAGTGCAGTGAATGTTATAAATGACAATGAAATAAACTTAAACAATATCAGTGGAGGGGTTCTGCAGAAAACAACGTGTATCGTAAATAATAGCAGTTCTAGTAACAGTAACAATCCAGTGCATCCAGTGATCGATAACAGTAGTAGTGCCACCGTGACAGTTGCGCCACCCAGCAGTAATACTGTGACCACGCAACAAACAATGGTGATTAATAACAGTGCTGCCAGCGTTGGCCCACTTGGTGTATCTGGTGCAACAACTAGCTCAGTGGTAGCAGTTAACAGTACTAGTGCTAACCGAAATCTTCATAATAATAATAACAACAACAACACGATGACAAACAGTAGCAACATAAACAATACCGCTAGTAACAATCAGAATGTTTTAAATGTGCCGCCTTCTATAGTAACTCCACCAATATCAGTGCCTTCTTCAAATAAAAATGTTAGTGTGCAACAACAGCAACCAAGATTTAATCTCGGCCCCAGTGGGGCTGCTGCAGTAAGGCCTTCCACTCAACAAGTAGTTCGACCGCAGCATACGTTGGCTGCCGGAATGATCCCGCAACAGCGACCCCTTCTACAGCAGCCATCGTCACCACAAGAGCTGCAGCATCCCCAACAGTTGAGTTTGAGTCGGTTTCCCACAATACAACAACAGCCGTCGAACCTACCTTTCAGACATCCGTCAGCATCTCAGACATCACAGCAAAATTCACGATGGCCTGCAGTAGCCCAATCCTCTATGGACTCGGCTACCAAGTCCAGTTATCAAGAATTCACGCGCTATCAGATGCAGTACAACCTAAGCCAACAACAGCTAAGCAACAAGCAACAACATGCGGTGGCAGGGCCGCTTACTGGCAGCGGTAGTGGCCACCCTGCGAATAGCGACTTGCTTGGTAATTTAGGTGAATTGCCAGATTTTGGGAAAAATGATTTGGCTTCCTTGTTACTGAACAGCGCTGATTTAGAAGGCGCTTTGCTAGACGCACTGGATCTTGATCTCGAGCAATCTCTGACGCCCACCGGCAGCGGTGGAGGGCTTGTAGCTAAACCTACAGCTGAGCGGCGATGGAAACAGCAGTTTCTTATCAACCCGCTAACTGGTGAATTGGAAGAAACGCACGTAGAGGAGACTGATGAGAATGATGAAGACGCATCCAAGAGTTTTCCCGAGTTTCATTCGGAAATGTCAAATTCTTTGTATTCGGACGATGACACTTGCAGCACTGGCTTTTCCAAATTTACCTCCGATGTGAGTGATACGGAGCGGTCATCGACGGCAACCGGTGAAGGTAACGCAAGTGCAAGTGGGTTCGTCAATGTGCTGTCGTCTGGCGTAGCTCCTGTGAATGCTTCGTTGAGCAAACTCGGCAAACCAGGCAAAGTGAAAAAGGATAAGTTAAAAGATGGGTGTAAAAGTGCAACAAAAACAAAAGAAAAGAAGCAACGCGAAAAGAAGTCCTCTTCGTTGTCATCGGCACTGAAACAGATAAAGACTAAAGCGAAAATTGTTGCCACAGAAAGTGGCGGAGAGTCACCTGGTAGCCAGGAGAAAATAAGACTCCGGCTAAAGCTGGACAAGTCTGAAGCCATTAGCGTTAGTTTAGTTCAATCTCAAGCTCTTGGTGTCGCCGGTGGTTTGAGTAGTAGCATTGTCAGCAAAAAAGTGCAATCATCGCCAGTGCTAACAGGGTCAGCATCTGTCGCGCTTAGCGGAATGAGTAGTTCTGTCGGTTCATCATCGTTAAACGTGATTGGAATTACCTCTAACCAGACGTCATCTTCTACAAGTTCGCTCTCTTCCTCCTCTTCTGTCCTTTCCGTTGGTAGTAGTGTATCGCAGCAGCAACAGTCGCTATATCAGCTTACGTCTCAACCTACTCTTGGAAGCAGCACATATGCCGGCACCAACCATAGTGCTGGACTCAACGCATCCAACAATAGTCCAAATTTGCAAACGCCGTCTCCCGCTGGCGAGGAGCTTCGAGTACCCCCTTTACACATTAGTCTACAAGGCAAAAATCCCGTGGTCATCAAAAACTCCCGTAAGGATCGCAAAAAGAGTCACAGCGGTGGCGAGGAAGATAGCGATGGTAGCAATTTACAGCTACTTGGGAAAAAGAGTTCGATCAAGCGAAGCAGTCATTCCACCGATAGTCGGTTAACGCTGGTTAAGTCGAGTGATACGACAACCGTTCGGTTAAAGACCGATGATTCTGTTTTACCGGTTGGTCCTTCTTCTTTGCCTTCATCACCAAATCATCACAATCATACAGGCAGTAGTTGTTCGACTATCCTGTCGACTTCTGCGGGAGTTGGTACAAAAGCGAAATCGAATAAATTAGAAGATCTGATGCCGGTCACACAGTCGTCAGGTGAGCTGTTGGATGCCGATCACCAACCGAAGCGATCCGCAACCGAATCTGTTCACAGCCCTAATGGGTTGATGTGTCCGGAAAAGAAACGTCGGCTGAGTATAACTGGTCCCAGTGGGATAACCGATGACCTTGGTGTAAACATTGGAAGTAGCAGTAATAGTGCAGCCACCAGTATCAATGAAATAAATGAAATTTACGAAACTCTAATCTCATCCACCGCGAGTGGTCCAATCGGGTCGACCAATGTAGGCACTCTGCCTCATTCGTCTCTGCTAGCAGCGGCTACGTCGTCAGCAAAAAACTTGAAGAGCTCCAGCACGAACAACAGTATCAACAACAGCGCGTTTGGCAAATGCATTAGCAACAATAACAGCAGCAGCAATAAAAATTTGATCAAGCCAGCGCAGTCGAGCCCAACGACGTCGTCCGTGTCATCGCCTGGAGCTCTGGCAGCTGCACCGAATACTTTGAGCTCGACACAGTCCTCGAAACAGATTACTTCTGCATCCTCGACATCTTCTATTTCGATAACCGAGGTAGCACAGAGGGAAAAAGCCAATCTTCAATCGGGGAAAAGTGATCCTGATGAAGCAACTGGGGACACCAACTCCGTTACCGTCAGCGATAGTAAAAGCAACAGCAATACATCAACCACTACCTCAGCATCGGAAGTGTCCGTCAATCAGCGAATAAACAATACCCACCATCATCATCATAATCGCCCGCCTGAAAAAACAGCAATAGATTTGCCTTCCTCTGCCACAAATTTGGTTGAACAAACTCAGCAGCAGCAACCGCAGCCTACAACTGTCGGTGCTGCAAGTGGATCGCATATGGTGGCACAAGGAGTTCGCGGTTCTCCAGGATCTCAGGCTCAGGGTGAAGACAGTGGCATTGAGTCAATGGATGCCCTTTCAGAGAAAAGTCCACATCAACTATCTCACAGTCCACAGGGTGGAAATGATCCGGTTTCAAACAAACTCATCCGAATCGATAGTCCGAAAGATAAAGTGACAACCACTGGTGCCACTGACTCAAAAGATCAACTCATAGGTGATACAACAACTGGTTCGAACAACAATAACAGTCATGCAAGCTTAGATGAGTATATCGATATCGAAGCGGCACTCGCTAAGATGGAAGGACTCAATGAGCTACAAGTCACTGCAACGGCCAACAAACTGAACGGTGATCACTCGGTGTTGATAAAGCCAACCAAGCGGCAGAACGACTTGGATCAGCTTCTTGCGGATGACAACCCTTTATTGAAACTGGATAATACAAATCTTAGTAAAATTCTCGACGACATTGACGACGATGAGTTGGTGATGTCAGACTGTGCTACGGTTGCCTTAAAAGGTAAAAGTATACATACGTCTTCCAGTGAAAATTTATCCAGGAAACAACAGCACCAGGAGTCAACGGTCAAAGGAGAAGAGGCAGAAGACTGGCTTGGGAAGGCAGGAAAAAAGAAACATCAGCAGCAATCGCTAAAGGGAGCAGTAAATGATATACTCAGTAGTAGTAGTAATAATAATCTGACAAACAAGACCGAGATTAAGCTGGACACTAAGCAGCTCGTGTTGGATGAATGTTGTAGCAATAAGGAGGTGTTAAGTTTAAAAAGCGAATGTGATAGTAAGCTAGTTGATTGTAAAGCTGTAATTAAATCAGATCCCGAGGAGGCTATCGTTAGTAATTTAATGCAACAGCAGAGCTGTAACAAGAACAACACAAGTAGTAGCAGTAATATCAGCAACTTGTCCGACTTGAAACCAGTCGATTCGGTTGCGAATGACAAGGGCGCGTTATCAGTCGTGGTGAAAGATGTTAAAGCCGGTAACGAAGTAGCAGCTACTGTAAGTGTTCCGGAGCTAAAACCACGTCATGAGCAACCGCCGTTATATAGCTACTCGAGTGAAAAGGCTCGCGAGCGGCGCTCAGCTGCCAATTCCACCTCTTCCAACTCCTCAACTCCGACCGTTGTGGAAATCATTGATCTGGACGATTCTGGCAAGTCTAGCGATCTCGAACCTCAGACGCAAAGTCAGCCGAACAAGCAAATCCATTCGCCACTATCTATTGATATTCCTCTGCATCCAGAGTCAGCAGAAAACCGTGTTCGAACACGCGCCTCCAGTAAGCTGGAGAGTCCTCTAGAGCCCCCGCGTCAGAGTCCTTCTATTGATTCACCTGCTGCTGAAAGGTTGAAAAATACTCTGAAAAACGCTGCGACAGCCCCCAGTATCACGAATGCAGGCAACTGTGGCAGTATCGGAGTGGATCGGCTGAGTCCGAAAATGCTTCCAAAAACGGGTAAACGTAAACGGCAAGGCTCCGAAAGTTCAACTCAGTCCTGTGTTAGCGATGACATTACTATTCCAAGTCGAGCAAAAAAACCACGAAAAGCGGCCAGTGCAGTAGCTGCTATAACTAGCGCCGAAAAGCAGAAGAAAACTGGTGCGATTCGGAACGCACAACATAGGAAAGCAGCAACAGAATCGTCGAATGCAACTAGTGGGGCTCAATCAACGGTAGCGGCTCCAGCGACGGAAGATTCATCTGATAGCGATGAACCGTTAATAGAGATAGCGGGTAAATTTCGAAACTCTAAACTAACTAAACAAAGTACTTCTTCTACTACCAATCCTTCTACCACTTCTACAACTACCACTTCGTGTACAAGTGCATCATCAACCTACTCCTCATACTCCTCTACAACAGGTACCGGTTCGTCTACGTCCGTCAATGCAACGACTACTACTGAGAGAGAGAAAACGCTTCGTAATCACAAAGTTCCAACCGCATCGTCGAAAGCAGGTGGTAGTGGTTCGTCGACACCCGCTCAGAACATGGTCGCTAGTAGTGGTGGTAAACAGAACGTTCATCCCAGATCCGCTGCTGCACACAACACATCAGTGTCCGCTTCTGTCATCCCGTCGAACGACGAAAAAATAAGCACCCGCCGAAGTGTACGCATGACAACGTCCACACTATCCACTGCGGCCATGAACAGCAAAGCAAAAGCAAATGCGTCTAACTTACCAACAGCTACAACAGCTCAGAGTATCAACTCTACGAGTGGGCCAGGAGATAATCAGCGGGAATCTACAGTGCATCACAATGCTGTCTCCAACCATCATAGAAGCAATCACGTGAATCATCAGCACTCGACCGCTTCCACCGGTGCTATAAAAGGAGGAGCAGGAGCAGTTGAAGGGAAGGTTACCACTGGTAGCCATCCAGCCACTGTATCTGCGTCGCCCGATACCACTACGGAGGTACGACGAAAAACCAGAAGTGCAGGTAGGTGCAAATGGAAGATTGCGTAATATTGTTTATGTTAACGAGCTGCACAATAAATTCGAGTTTTTTGATCCTTGCTTAAAACGTGAGATGTATGAATCAAGCTCTTGTTTTTATTGCTTAATTTCTCGTTAGATAGAAGTGTGTATGCTTGTTGCACTGTTTCGCAAATAGTTTTATTGAGGATTTTTTTTTTTTACTTGGTCAGGGCTTGAACCTAACGCCGAGGGTCGACGAAGACGTGTATCGCGTGATAGTAAGTGACCAATCGCTAACGCCTCAGCCGAGAATAGCTGCATAAGTGACAACAACATCGGAACTGCTGGCAATCTGGGACTTCGTCGCAGCATTCGCCAGCTGTACGATTCGCACCAGCGTCAGAAGCACCGTGTCCTCTATTCACATTATTTCGAACATTCGGAAGACGAGGATAACGAAGAAGAACAGAATGTCGATAATCATGAAGTTGAGCTCGAGGAGCATAACAACAACAACAACCTAGTCGTAGGCTTTTTGAGTGGTGAGCAAAACACGGTAGCAGATGAGAATAGCAAGAATAGTGATGATCCGCTGTTGCACGAAGAGGTTGATCCCCTTTTTACGGGTGCATCTGAACAGCTTACGCAAAATGCATCAGCAGTGAGCAACAGCAGCAACCCAAAAGCGGCATTTGAGGCGCAATGTAATGGAGGACGTCCCATCAACAAATTGAAACACGTCAGCGTTGCTGGTAATGGTGCTAATGAAAACGGCACTGCTGGACCAAACGAGGATGACGATTCCTATGCCAGTGAAATTATCCTAACGACAAACAGTGATTGCAGTCTAGACGAGTTTGTGTCATCGGACGATGACAGTAATGTGGAAATATCTGTGGTAACTATATCTCTGTACTGATGATCAGGACAATGCTCTTCTTTGTATGTACTACTGCCTGCTATTACAGACAGCAGCGTTGGGAAACAAGTTATTTTGCTATGTATACTTTTTTCCGAAAAGACGAGTCAACTAAACGTCTGTGAAGTGTCTTATTGTGTAAACAAAAATTGGTTTAATTGTAAGATTACAATAATGAAAACCAAACTAAAAGACCATACGCTAATAGTGAGGCGACATTAGTCAGATTTACAATGGAATATTTTACAGCAAATAACACTCAATCTGTATTTAAAAATATATTTTACTTTGACTAACGAAGCTCTTTGTTTGACATTGCGAAAAAAGGCAAATTATGGCAATTATGAACTTTTGTACTCCTTGTAGCACTGGAAGTTCACAGTTGAAGCAGTTGAAGTCCTAGTCATATTTTTGAGTATTACATGTTTTCAGTTGAATAAAAACAGTTTTCAGTTGAATAAAAACAGTTTTCAGAAAGTGAATTATACACGCTTGCGGGACAGTGAAATTAACGTCACGATGCGCATTAAGGTTCTTCACGCCTATGATGCTCGCATATACTGCCGCCGTAAGCATGAATGTCATATATGTTATGGGACTTCATAGCACATGTGACACTTATTTTTCCAGTGACAGTATTTGTCCATAAAATAATTACAAATCCATTCCGGTCGCGGCTAAAAGCATGCCAATAGTAGTAATGCCAGACACATTAAAAGAACTTTGTATTTTATGTTTTATTTCAAGTTTATGCAAAGCATAAAATGTGCTTTGATAGACTAAAATATGTCACTCTTCTGCACTTACGCGTTTCGGTTTTTAATTATTTTTTTTTCTTTCTCTGCCAATTGCGTTGAATCTCCATCTGATTGTTTTGTCCAATTTTTTTACTAAGAAATACTTTGTACCGATTCTTATGAAGTGCGAAACTATGCTGTTATCGTTGTAGTGTGAACACCAGAAAAAAACAACAGTCTGTAATTTGACGCTTGGTGACAAACAACGCTGACTCGATGTGGGCATGGCTGAATTGAATTAATTTGCTGTATAAATTTAAATTGTATATGTGGTTGAAGATATAAGAAGACGAAAAATGATTTTTATGTGTATAGTACATAATTTCTAGTAATGTATATAAAATTCTTCCGATTACAAAAAGTCAATAGTAGTGGTTTTCGTTTACTACCAAAACGGACGTTAGCAGGTTTGTTTTGTCTCTTCAGGGATTTTTCACTAAAGTGTAGCGTTTTCAGTTTCCGTTTCGTCTACTTTCCATAATCATGTCGAGCTATTTGTGTCCCGTTCGATCCCACTAAACCAGTCATACCTTTCGCAACATACACTATGTGACATGTTGATCGATGGAAGAATAAGCAAACATTCTATTTCAAGCACTATAAAGTGAAACGTCATAGAGGTTTATGCTCAAACCTACTAAAGCAAAAACACACACTCACGCGTGAACTAACACAGTGACACAGTTTAGTTTAGGTTGCAGTAATTATACCGACTCACTAAAATTAATTACGCAAACGCCCTGTATTTAGTGATCATGTATACACAGTCTATTTCTTATCATTATAGAATACGTCAGAGAATGCTAAGAATCAGAAGTAAATTATTGAATAAATTAATAAACTACAAATTAAATTTATTAAGATCGAAATATCATCTAATACGTTGAACCCATTTACGCATTCATCGAAACAGGTTTGACGATGTATGTTGATATAATGGAATATAATATGTTTAAGGAAAAAAACAGAAAAAATAACAAAAAATCTAAACGCAATTCAACGTGGTAATATTTATAAATATTGAATTTAATTTAATTACAATTCACTAAAACACATTTAAGAAATGGAACACATTTGCTTCCCAAAACACTGCTTATTGCTGAGCAAGAAAAAAAAGAATTGAAAAGCAAAGCATTATTTGTACATTATATTCATCCATTTGTACATTTTTTACCTCTAGAGTATAATACATCTATTAAAGCGCAACCCTTCCCACATATGCATAAACCACGTAAACACACACACATATATATAAACTAAAGCAATCGATCAGGATCGGTCAATCAATCATTCGTTCATTTTTAGGTCACGAGTAAGCATTCATTCCTTTCTTTGTCTCAAATAGATTTTTTCATTCTATTTAGTTCTTATTCGTTGCTATCTCACTTTGTTCTTTCTTAAAGAGAGTTCAACGTTACACTTTCCTCTATATATATATATATATATATATATATATATATATATATATATATATATATATATATATATATATATATATATATATATATATATATATATATATATATATATATATATATATATATATATACATACAATTGCCAGGAAATAAAATAAAAACAAATAGATTCACAAATATACACAAAAGTGAGAGCAAATCGAGAGAATGAAAAAAAGAAAAAGCAAACAACACGATGAAGCTAGCGTAAATTTATCGGATAGGTGTATAACTTAGCGGAGATGCATAATAATTTACACGACGTACATTTACAGAACAAATGTGAAAGTACAGAAGATTATAAAATATATGGAAAATGAGAGCGAAAATATATACATAGTAATAAAGTAAAACACTACAAATAAGGAAACTAAAAAATCAAGAAAAAAAACAAGTAAGAATGAGAATATAAGTAAGTAAAAAATTTGTAATATTTGTAGATTTGTTTGTGGACAGGTTAATAATCTAAGCTCTATATAAATATTGTTGAATAGATATATCGTAAAATTGTGTTAAAAGAAAATGAAAAGTTGTTTTATTTTAAAAATACACAAAAATCTGGATAATAAAATACTTATAAATAATAAATAACAATGATAAAATTCAACGCTATTTTCTTTGTTGACCCGAAAATTTCACAACAGAT
Organism: Wyeomyia smithii; assembly: GCF_029784165.1. Classification (NCBI taxonomy): domain Eukaryota; kingdom Metazoa; phylum Arthropoda; class Insecta; order Diptera; family Culicidae; genus Wyeomyia; species Wyeomyia smithii. The sequence goes on from NC_073696.1 coordinate 95,638,328, forward strand.
TCGTTCAATGTGGTATCGCTTGATAGGCTTAATAGGATAGGTTAGTTATGGAACTTTCATTTCACTCACTAAAATATTCAGTAGTAGTACGAGAGGAAATTGACTTTTTTTTTTCGAAAATGCCAAAAATATAATTTTTGTGTTACTAGTCATTTTGTAGATGATGAAGATTGGAAGCTTAGAGACTAGAGATTTTCAGTTAAAATTGTCTCAACTCTCTAGTGCCCAAGTCAATTTCTAGACGGGCTTCGGTAAAACCACTGCATATCACTATATGCAGTAGATCCTATTTCGGGCAAGTACCATGTCTACTTCTGTGGCGGCGGGGAAGCGGAAAGAGTAGTCGGTTTCGTGCTAATTGGGAATCAGTGTCGTGTCATTAGATGGAGGCCGATCAGTGACCTTGCTTGTTGAGGATTCAGGCTAATTTTCCAAATACAGTACAGTACACACTAGGGTGGGGAAAAGTGATCGATTTTCCAGAACCAAGTTTTTTTTGGTTCCTTTTGGGGCCCCAAACAATTCTTAACTAACCGGAAGTCGATTGGTTTTGTCTCCGCTTGGCGCATTGCATTTCAAATTTGTATGAAAATTTATATGGGAAAATCTATCTTTTTGCATTTACCTTTCTAGAGAGCTTAATAATGCTCTAATAATGCACTACATTATGTTAAAGTATAGTATTTTAGATGCCTAACAACTTTGCAGAGGACACTGAACAGCTAGAATGTCCCTAAGAAGGGCTATAGCTGTTCAAAGTTGAGTATGTCGATTTGAATGCAGAAAATCTTGTTTTTTTGCCAACATTACCAATGTACCGGCGTCAGTAGGATTCCCATCAGAAGTAACCTGCCGTAACGAGTTTGTACACTCAGCTGGATCAAGCAAACACATTTAGGTCAATATTCTAGGCGTAGAAAAAATCTACAACGTGTTTTATGTCGTTTTCGTTTTCGCGGTGTAGCTACCCCGCGGACTACACTTTGTCCTATCACTGTTTTTTTTTACATTTTCCGGACTATTTTTTTCTGTCCCGGACAGTCCGCGCAAGAAACAGAGTGCAGTTTTGAAGACACCAACACATTCACACGTATTTGTCAAAATCAAAAAAAATGTGTCAAAATCGGTTTGCTTTGATTATCGTTCTTCGCGTGTCAAACATCCGGTTGAATTTTATTTATTTTATTTTGTTATTTTGTCATTTTTCAGTAAATTGGCAATTTTTTTGTACAGTAGCACAAACGCGATAAAAGACAATGACGATAATGACCAAAACAAAAGTAATAGCTACCTCTGGTATTACGCACACCATTGCAACTGCTCGGAAAGTGTTTTTCTTTTAAGCTGCAAAGCGTAGTCCGGGACGGGATAGTCCTGCCGTAAAAACGAATTCGACATTAGACGAGCCTTTGGCATCCCTATTCCGAGTAACAGTGAATGACAATGAATTCATGTCCTGGGCTCAAATTAATTTGTGCCCTCTGTCAGCAGTAAGATAAAGATGTATGAAAAGAAGCGGTGATATGCTATCTCGTTTACACATATGTTGAGATGTTAGCCCTTGAAGCATGACGTGATGCCAAAGGGGTGGTTTTAGAGGTTACTTCTGATGGAAATCTGACTGACGCCCGTACACTGGCAGTGTTGGCAGAAAAAATGATTTGCAACATAAATTTCGACATACTCAACTTTGAACAGCTCTAGTATTTTTTTTGGGACACCCTAGCTCTTTAGTGTCTTCGGCCAAGTTGTTAGGCATGAAAAAACCTACCATTTGAAGTTATGGAACCTATGGTTTGAGCCATTTTGAGCTCTTTAGAATGGAAAATGCATAAAAGTTGGTTTTCCATACAAATCTTCATATAAATTTGAAATGCAATGCGCCAAGCGGAGACAAAACCAATCGACTTCCGATAAATTTAAGGTTGTTTGAGGCCCCAAAAAGAACAAAAAAAAACTTGGTTCTGGCTTTTTGCTATCAAGTTTCGTTTTTTCCATATAACGATTCCCCACCCTAGTACACACCGACTAATGATAAACCCGATGGCGAGAAAAAGGAGTTCTATGATCTCCATGAGAAGACTTACAGTGAATGTCCAGGACATGACATAAAGATCGGCATCGGAGATGCAGATGAGCCGTTGGGGCAGGAAGATGTTTTCCGCTCTGTAATTGGCAGAGAGAGGTTTCACTCTAGTACGAACGATATTGGCCTGAGGATTATTAATTTAACTGCAGCCAGAGGCATGGCTATCTGTTGCACTTATTTTGCACGTCGAAATATTCATAAAAACATCTAGATGCACCCAAACGGAGTGGCCTGCTCTCAGGTCGACCATCGACCATGGTCGGCACTTTTCAGACGTTACAGATGTAAGGTCGTTCAAAGGACCAAACGTTGACTCGGGTCACTATGTCGTGGTATCCAAGATCCGCGCCCGGTTGTCCAACGTATTGAAATCAAGGACAACGAGAATGATACGGTTGATCAGCCAGCGGTTATCAACTGGAGGACTGGCTGCAAAGTACTCGCAGAAAGTTGATCGATGAGCAAGTTGGAGAGACCTAAACGAACAGTGGAGATATATCCACAGCACGATCAGCCCAACAGCGCGAGAAGTATAGGGTACAGCTGCGACAACCACGCCTGAGAGCGGTTTGACGCTGAATGCCAGCGAGCGACGGATGAGAAGAACCGCGCCAGATGTCACATGTTGGCTACGACTGTGACACGTCAGAGCATAGGAAGATATCGAACAGCTAGAGTCGCTGAAAAGAGACTCCATCGCTGGAATAAACGTCAGCATTGGGAGTGTGTTCGCGCGGAAGTGGAGGGTTGCGATGCGGGGAGCTTCTACAAAAAGTTTAACGGAATCAGAACCCAAACGTGTCTGCCCCTGTCATGTGCAACGACAGGGAGAGAAACCTGATTACCGATAAATCACAAAAGACCAGGCGTTTTAGTGTGCTGTTGAACGGCGACGGAGACAGAGGCGTCGGAAGGAGCAAAATGGACATGCCGTGGATCCACCAACCATGGACGAGGTGAAAAATGCAGTTATGAGCCAGTTCGCGAAGACCGCAACTAGGTCTTGTTTCGAGGTACTCCGATCGGACTGAAACTTTCAGGGTTTGTTTATCTAGGTAATAGAACAATGTTTTACATGTTAGATTTTTTGAAAAGGGGTAAAAAAACACGTCAAAAATTGATGTCCTGAAACCGCTAAAAACGTAAAATTGTTATAACTTTGTGTAATCTGAATCGATTTCCATGAAAATTGGCATGTTTATTCTTCTTTTATACTCTATAAAAGGAACAAAATGAGGGTTATTGGATGTTGCTATCGAGAATACATGATGAGATATTCGCATTTTCTAAAAAAGTAGGTGACTTTCACACCTCTTTTTTTTCTTACCAACAGATCTAGGATTAAAGCCTATATGACACTTTTTGCAGTGCAACTCAAGAGCTTTCATTTGATACATTTAAAAAATGCGCCGTTATAAAGGTGTGTGAGAAAATCAAATTTTTCTATAACATGTTTTTGACCATCATTTTGAACCCATTGTGCGAAAAGCGAAACTCCGTTTTGTGTCGTTGTTCTTCCATTGGGCACCACCGCACGGCTCCCGGGCCCCCGCAATCCGCATTTTCAATAACAGAAGGTGAAGCTTGCAACTCCCTCCGCCCCCTTTGCCCGCAGTCACTGATGAGGTAAACAAAGTGTTTTAGGAAACGCGGGTGAAACTTGGCTGGTGACAGGTGAGTGACAGACGAGCTACTCGTCCAACTAGAATTGGTCAGACGAGTATCTCACCGATCGCCTCGTCTTCTGTAATAGGGGCCATAATTTTAAACCATTGCTTCTTACGAGATGGGACAATATGTTTGGATGTTTTCTCGAAATTTTCCAGATATATTTTTTTATTGAAATTTCGACAACTGAAAAGGGGACCCCACAAGGTACTTGGCTTCCGGGCCCTCGCAATCCTTGATCCGGCACTGGCCATGAAGCTACAGCACCCGGGGATATCCTGAGCAAAACGATGACTACTATCGCGGGAAAGACTCATCGATTAACTACGATAGACTCGGAGAAGGCTACTTCAGGCGATCACGCCTTTTATTTTGTATGGAGAAAGTGTCATTACGCTGTGTGAGTAACTGGGCCTTTAGGCACCAATAAAATGGTAATTTGTAACACAGAAAACAGACGTTCATCTTATTTTCAAAGGATGTGTAAAAAGTGAAGAAATATTTCATTCCGATGTTACACCTTTGTGCAGAACGCACCTCGATATAGTGTGATAAGACGTAGTCCTACAACGAAACAGAAAAATTGAGATTTTGCAATTGTTGATGCCAGGAATTATTCTGTTTCAAAGGCTCAAGTGAAATTTGATTCACCAATAATTGACGAAAATCTTCAACTTCTAATTCGTTTGAAAAATGTCCGCAGACGTCAATATCAACGTTCTCGTGACCCTGTTTTTAAAACTATTTATAAAGATTTACAGAAAGAGATTAAACATAGATTTACTCTTCTGAGCAATCAAAGTCTTGAGACTAAAGTTGAAAAATTGAAACCATATTCAAAACCTTTTTGGAAGCTGTCGAAGATTCTTAAGAAACCTTCAAAGCCTATTCCAGTTTTAAAAGATGGTGAACGTTTTCTTGTATCCAATGAACAAAAGGCTCAGCAGTTTGAGAGTGTTCATAACTCAAATTTGAATTTTGTGAGTCCTATTGAAAATGAAGTCACACGTCAATTTGATTTAATTTCTTCCCAGAATTTTTTACCTGCAGAAATAGTTGAAACTAACTTGAATGAGATTGAATCAATTATTAAAAATTTCAAAAATATGAAAGCACCTGGTGACGATGGAATCTTTAACATACTAATCAAACATCTCCCTGAGAGCACAATGGAATTTTTAGTGAAAATTTTCAATTGCTGCTTCAAAATTGCATATTTTCCCAAATTATGGAAAAATGCAAAAATTACTCCAATTTTAAAACCGGATAACAACCCAGCTGAAGTTTCAAGTTATCGACCAATCAGTTTGCTTTCTTCAATAAGTAAACTGTTTGAGAGAATTTTTCTTAACAGAATGATGTCACACATTAACGAAAATTCAATTTTTGCAGATGAACAGTTTGGTTTTCGCCATGGGCAATCCACTACTCATCAATTGCTCAGAGTTACTAATATAATACGAGCTAACAAATCTGAAGGTCATTCCACTGGAGCTGCTCTTTAAGACATAGAAAAAGCATTCGACAGTGTTTGGCATGCAGGTTTGATTGCGAAATTGCAAACTTTTAATTTTCCAATTTTCCTAATCGAAATTTTAAAAAATTATCTTACTGATCGAACTCTGCAGGTTGTCTATCAGAATACAAAATCTGATAGATTTCCTGTCAGAGCAGGTGTACCTCAAGGTTCAGTCTTGGGTCCAGTCCTGTACAACATATTCACTTCAGATCTTCCTGATTTGCCTCCAGGATGCACAAAGTCATTGTTCTGCGATGACACAAGCATTTCCGTAAAAGGAAAAAGTCTTCGTGTCATATGCAGTCGATTGCAGAAAAGTTTAGATATCATAATCATAATTTTTCCGCATAAGCCTAGGGCTTCTTTCCTCAAGCCAAACAATAATCACGTTGTCAAGATGAATGGGGTTATTTCACGTTGGTCTGACAAGGTTAAGTACTTGGGACTAATTTATGATAAAAAACTTATTTTCAAAGAGCACATTGAGAGTATACAAGCCAAGTGCATCAAATATACGAGATGTTTATATCCTCTCATTGACAGGAATTCTAAACTTTGTTTAAAGAACAAACTTTTGATTTACAAACAAATTTTTAGACCAGCAATGCTTTACGCTGTACCGATCTGGTCAAGTTGCTGTTCAACAAGGAAGAAAACGCTCCAAAGGATTCAGAATAAAATCCTAAAAATGATTTTGAAGCGTCCTCCTTGGTTTGGTACACTCGAATTACATAGACTTACTGGTGTTGAACCATTAGAAACTATGTCAAATAAAATTATTAACAATTTTCGACAAAAATCGTTGCAATCCTCAATTGCTACGATAAGCTCTCTTTATAGCCAATAAGTTAGCAATTAAGTTAGTTGTAGGTTTACTTCCCCTTTTCTGACAAGTAGGTTTAAATCCCTACGAATGATAAGTCCTAATTGTGAAAGCAAACAAATCCTAACAATTAAAATTACAAATTTCTAACAGTGTTGAGAAGTCACCATTTGTGATTGGACACACATACTCATTATTTACTAATATTTATCATAAATACTTAAGCTACTAACAAATTCCCTCCTTAAAAAAAAATAGAGATTTGGGCGAAAAGCCGTCAGCCTCTGTCCGGTTCTCTGCTGAATATTATCTTTGCCGGTCGCTCATCCGCCATTCGTGCTACGCGGCCAGCCCACGGTAACCTGCCGTGTTTCATCAGCTTGACAATATCAGTGTCTTTATACTTCATATAGCTCGTGATTCATGCGCCTGCACCACACCCCTTTCTCTAGTTCGCCTCCCAGTATTGATCGCAGAATTCTACGCTCGAAGACCCCGAACGCTCGTCAATCGGCCTCCTTCCACGTCCACGATTCATATATGTAGAGCGGCACCGGGAGGATCAGAGTCCTATAGAGCGCAAATTTCGTACGGATCTGTAGGCTACGGGACCTAAGCTGGCTACGCAATCCCTAAAAAGCCGTATTCGCCGCCGCAATCCGGCTCTTCACCTCGCGGCTCACCTCGTTGTCACAAGAGTACCAAGGTAAACAAATTCATCGACCATTTCGAAAGTATCCCCATTCAATTCCACCGCAGCACCAACACTCGCAGAACTACCACGCTCTCTGCCAGCCACCATGTACTTCGTTTTGGCAGTGTTTATGGTGAGTCCAATTCTCGCAGCTTCCCTTTTGAGAGCCGTAAAGGCGTCCTCAACTGCTCTACGGTTAACACCAATTATCGTCACAAACGCGTCCGAAAATTTGCCCGCTGTTCTGACGCATGATGTGAAACCGTCAAGCGTCCCACGTAGCAGTTTAATTAGTTTTGTTGCGAAACCATGTTCTAGCATTACTTGCCACAGCTCATTGCGTCTGCAAGTTGTGTTCTCGACACTTGTAGAGAATCTGTCTCAAGGTAAACATCTGGTCCGTTGTATATCGCCCCACTCGAAAACCGTATTGGTATTCTCCAACAAAGGCTTCCTGCAACTTCCTCAGTCGCTGGAACAGGATACGGAAGAGAATTTTGTCCGTAGGTAGTTGTTCGCTCTCAACTTTGAGAAGTTCGGCCGGTAAGCCGTCCTTTCCAGCGGCT